>NC_063442.1:44018895-44186971 GCF_020379485.1 Brassica napus
AAAATAGCATTTTTAAGAAAATTATTTAAAATTAACGCCTATTGATGAAAAAAATTCTTAAAGAATACTATCTAATCCAAAATCTTCTTGTATCCTAAATTTAATACAATAACAATCCCCAAATCTACAATCTTGTCAAGAAAAAAAATTGAAAACTTTTCTTTCTCCAAAATAGCAGTTTTTAAGAAATTATTTAAAATACAACCTATTGATGAAAAATTCTTAAAAATACTCATCTATCCACAATATTCATGTTATCCTAATTAAAAAATCACAATCCCAAATCTAACAATATTTTTCTCAAGAAAATGAAAACTTTCCAAAAATATCCAGTTTTTTAAAGAAAATTGTTAATTTAAAATACAATCTATTAATGATAAATCTTAAAGAACACTCATCTATCCACACAATATTTTTTGTTATCCTAATTTAAAAATCACAATCCCAAAATCTACAATATTTCTCAAGAAAATGAAAACTTTCCAAAAAATAGCAGTTTTTAAGAAATTATTTAAAATACAACCTATTGATGAAAATTTCTTAAAAATACGCATCTATCCAAATAATCTTGTTATCCCTAATTTAATAAATTACAAACCCCAAATCTACAATATTTCTAAAAAAAAATAAAAAACTTTCCAAAATAGCAGTTTTTAAAGAAAATTATTTAAAAATACAACCTATTGATGAAAATTCATAAAGAATACTCATATATCCACAATATTCTTGTTATCCCCTAATTTATATATAACAATCCCAAATCTACAATATTTCTAAAAAAATGTGAAAACTTTTCAAAATAGCAAGTTTTATAAGAAAATTATTTAAAATACAACCTATTGATGAAATTTTTTAAAAACAATACTCATCTATCCACAATATTCACTGTATCCTAATTTAAAAATCACAATCCCAAATCTACAATATTTCTCAAGAAAATAAAAACTTTCCAAAAATAGCATTTTTTAAAGAAAATTATTTAAAATACAACCTATTGATGAAATATTCTTAAAGAATACTCATCTATCCACAAATATTCTTGTATCCCTAATTAAATTACAATCCCAAATCTATAATATTTCTCAAGAAAATAAAAACTTTCCAAAATAGTAGTTTTTAAGAAAATTATTTAAAATACAACCTATTGATGAAAATTCTTAAAGAATACTATAATATCCAAAACTATTCTTGTTATCCCTAATTTATAAATAACAAAACCCCAAATCTACAATCTTTCTCAAGAAATGAAAACTTTCCCAAAATAGCGTTTTTAAGAAAATTATTTAAAAATAACAAACTATTGATGAAAAATTCTTAAACAATCTCATCTGTCCACAAATATTCATGTTATCCTAATTTATAAATCACAATCCCAAATCTACAATATTTATCATGAAATGAAAGCTTCCCAAAAATAGCAGTTTTTTAAGAAAATTATTTAAAAATACAACCTATTATGAAAAATTCTTAAAGAATACTCATCTATTCCCACAATATTCTTGTTATCCTAATTTATAAATCACAAAACAAATCTCAATATTTCTCAAAAAAATGAAAACTTTCAAAAAATAGCCATTTTTTAAAAAGAAATTACTTAAAAATACAATCTATTGATGAATAATTCTTAAAGAATACTCATCTATCCACAAATATTCTTGTTATCCTAATTTATAAATCACAATCCCAAATCTACAATATTTTCTCAAAAAAACAAAAGTAAACTTCCAAAAATGGCAGTTTTTTAAGAAAATTATTTAAAAATACAATAATGATGAAAAATCTGATAAAAATCTTAAGAATTCATCTTCTATCACAAATATTCTTGTTATCCTAATTTATAAATCACAATCCCACATCTACAATATTTCTCAAAAAACTGAAAACTTTAAAAAAAAATGGCAGTTTTTTAAGAAAATTATTTAAAAATACAGCCTAATGATGAAAAATTCTTAAAGAAGACTCATCTATCCACAATATTCTTGTTATCCTAATTTATAAATCAGAAACTCAAATCTTCTCACATATTTCTCAAGAAAAATGAAAATTTTCCAAAAATAGCAGAATTTTAAGAAAATTATTTTAAAATACAATCTATTGATGAATAATTCTTTAAAGAATACTCATATATCCACAATATTCTTGCTATCCCTAATTTAAAAAATCACAATCCCAAATCTACAATATTTCTCAAAAAAATGAAGCTTTCAAAAATAGCAGTTTTTAAAGAAAATATTTAAAAATAAAACCTATTGATGAAAAATTCTTAAAGAATACTCATCTATCCACAAGTATTCTTTTTATATCCTAATTTATAAATCACAAAACCCAAATCTACAATATTTCTCAAAAAATGAAAACTTTCCAAAAATATAGTTTTTATAAAATTATTTTAAAAACACAATCTATTGATGAATGATTTTTAAAGAATACTCATCTATCCATAAATATTCTTGTTATCCTATTTATAAATCACAATCCCAAATCTACAATATTTCTCAAAAAAAACTGAAAACTTTCCAAAATGGCAGTTTTTAAGAAAATTATTTAAAAATACAACATATTGATGAAAATTCTTAAAGAAGAATACTCATCTATCCACAAATATTCTTGTTATCCTAATTTATAAATCACAATCCCAAATCTACAATATTTCTCAAAAAACTGAAAATTTCCAAAATGGCAGTTTTTAAAGAAAATTATTTAAAAATACAACCTATTGATGAAAAATTCTTAAACAATACTCATATATCCACAAAGTATTCGATGTCAAAAAAAAAAAATATCCACAAGTATTCTTGTTATCAATTCATTTATAAATCAGAATCTCAAATCTACAATATTTCTCAAGAAAATGAAAAATTTTCCAAAAATAGCAGATTTTAAGAAAATTATTTTAAAATACAATCTATTGATGAATAATTCTTAAAGAATACTCATCTATCAACAAATATTCTTGTTATCCTATTTAATTTAAAGCACAATCCCAAATCTACAATATTTCTCAAGAAAATGAAAGCTCCCAAAAATAGCAGTTTTAAATAAAAAAATTATTTAAAAAAATACAACCTATTGATGAAAAATTCATAAACAATACTCATCTATCCACAAGTATTCTTGTTATACTAATTTGTAAATCACAAACCCAAATCTACAATATTTCTCAAAAAAAAAACTGAAACTTTCCAAAATAGCTTTTTAAAGAAAATATTTAAAAATACAATCTATTGATGAATAATTCTTAAAGAATACTCATCTATCCAAAAATATTCTTGTTATCCTAATTTAAAAATCACAATACCAAATCTACAATATTTCTCAAGAAAATGAAAACTTTCCCAAAATATCAGTTTTTAAGAAAATTATTTAAAAATACAAGCTATTGATGAAAAATTCTTAAAAATACTCATCTATCTATCTATCCACAAATATTCTTGTTATCCTAATTTATAAATTACAATCCCAAATCAACAATATTTCTAAAAAAAATACTTTCCAAAAATAGTAGTTTTTAAAGAAAAAATTTAAAAATCAAAATCAACCTATTGATGAAAATTCATAAGAATACTCATATATCCACAAATATTCTTGTTATCCTAATTATTAAAAAATCCCAATCTACAATATTTCTCAAGAAAATGAAAACTTTCCGAAATAACAGTTTTTAAGAAAATTATTTAAATACAATCTATTGATGATAATTTTTAAAGAATACTCATCTATCCACAAATATTCTTGTTATCCTAATTTAAAAAGCACAATCACAAATCTACAATATTTCTCAAGAAAATGAAAACTTTCCCCAAAATATGAGTTTTTAAAGAAAATTATATAAAAATACAACATTTTGTGATGAAAAATTTTCTAAAAATACTCATCTATCCACAAATTCAAGTTATCCTAATTTTTAATTACAAATCCCAAATCTACAATATACTCAAAAAAATAAAAACTTTCCAAAAATAGTAGTTTTTAAGAAAAACAATTTAAAAAATACAACCTATTAATGAAAATTCATAAGAATACTCATATATCCACAATATTCTTGTTATCCTAATTATAATTAACAATCCCAAATCTATAATATTTCTCAAAAATGAAAACTTTCCCAAAATAGCAGTTTTTAAGAAAATTATTTAGAAATACAACCTATAGATGAAATTTTTTAAAACAATACTCATCTATCCACAAATATTCATGGTATCCTAATTAAAAATCACAATCCCAAATCTACAATATTTATCAAGAAAATGAAAGCTTTCCAAAAATAGCAGTTTTTAAGAAAATTATTTAAAAATACAACCTATTGATGTAAAATTCTTAATGAATACTCATCTATCCACAAGTATTCTTATATCCTAATTTATAAATCACAAACCCAAATCTACAATATTTCTAAAAAAAAATGAAAACTTTCCAAAATAGCAGTTTTTTAGAAAATTATTTAAAAATACAATCTATTGATGAATAATTTTTAAAGAATACTCATCTATCCAAAATATTCTTGTTATCCTAATTTATTAATCAGAATCACAAACCTACAATATTTCTCAAAAAAATGAAAACTTTCCAAAATATGAGTTTTTAAGAAAATTATATAAAATACAACATTTTGATGAAAAATTCTTAAAGAATACTCATCTATTCACAAATATTCTTGTTATCCTAATTTGTAAATTACAATCCCAAATCTATAATATTTCTCAAGAAAATAAAAACTTTCCAAAAATAGTAATTTTTAAGAAAATTATTTTAAAATACAACCTATTGATAAAAAATTCTTAAAGAATACTCATATATCCACAAATATTCTTGTTATCCTAATTTATAAATAACAATGCCAAATCTACAATATTTCTCAAGAAATGAAAACTTTCCCAAAATAGCAGTTTTTAAGAAAATTATTTAAAAATATAATCTATCGATCAATAATTCTTAAACAATACTCATCTATCCACAAATATTCATGTTATCCTTATTTATAATCACAATCCCAAATCTACAATATTTCTCAAGAAAATGAAAACTTTCCAAAATAGCAGTTTTTAAGAAAATTATTTAAAAATACAACCTATTGATGAAAAATTCTTAAAGAATACTCATCTATCCACAAGTATTCCTGTTATCCTAATTTATAAATCACAAACCCAAATATACAATATTTCTCAAAAAAATGAAAACATTCCAAAATTAAAGTTTTAAGAAAAATATTTAAAAATACAATCTATTGATGAATAATTCTTAAATAATATCATCTATCCACAATAATCTTGTTTTCCTAATTTAAAAATCACAATCCTAAATCTACAATATTTCTCAAGAAAATGAAAACTTTCCAAAAATAGCAGTTTTTAAGAAAATTATTTAAAAATACAACCTATTGATGAAAAATTCTTAAAGAATACTCATCTATCCACAAGTATTCTTTTTATCCTAATTTATAAATAACAATCCCAAATCTACAATATTTGTCAAGAAAATGAAAACTTTCTCCAAAATAGCAGTTTTTAAGAAAATTATTTAAAAATACAACCTATTGATGAAAAATTCTTAAAAAATACTCATCTATCCACAAATATTCATGTTATCCTAATTTAAAAATCACAATCCCAAATCTACAATATTTCTCAAGAAAATGAAAACTTTTCAAAAATATCAGTTTTTAAAGAAAATTATTTAAAAATACAATCTATTAATGAATAAATCTTAAAGAACACTCATCTATCCACAAATATTTTTGTTATCCTAATTTAAAAATCACAATCCCAAATCTACAATATTTCTCAAGAAAATGAAAACTTTCCCAAAATAGTAGTTTTTAAGAAAATTATTTAAAAATACAACCTATTGATGAAAAATTCTTAAAAATACGCATCTATCCACAAATATTCTTGTTATCCTAATTTATAAATTACAAACCCAAATTTATAATATTTCTCAAAAAAATAAAAACTTTCCAAAAATAGTAGTTTTTAAGAAAATTATTTAAAAATACAACCTATTGATGAAAAATTCATAAAGAATACTCATATATCCACAAATATTCTTGTTATCCTAATTTATATATAACAATCCCAAATCTACAATATTTCTAAAAAAAATGAAAACTTTTTCAAAATAGCAGTTTTTAAGAAATTATTTAAAAATACAACCTATTGATGAAATTTTTTTAAACAATACTCATCTATCCACAAATATTCAATGTTATCCTAATTTAAAAATCACAATCCCAAATCTACAATATTTCTCAAGAAAATAAAAACTTTCCAAAAATAGCATTTTTTAAAAAAATTATTTAAAAATACAACCTATTGATGAAAAATTCTTAAAGAATACTCATCTATCCACAAATATTCTTGTTATCCTAATTTGTAAATTACAATCCCAAATCTATAATATTTCTCAAGAAAATAAAAACTTTCCAAAAATAGTAGTTTTTAAGAAAATTATTTTAAAATACAACCTATTGATGAAAAATTCTTAAAGAATACTCATATATCCAAAACTATTCTTGTTATCCTAATTTATAAATAACAATCCCAAATCTACAATCTTTCTCAAGAAAATGAAAACTTTCCCAAAATAGCAGTTTTTAAGAAAATTATTTAAAAATACAACCTATTGATGAAAAATTCTTAAACAATACTCATCTGTCCACAAATATTCATGTTATCCTAATTTAAAAATCACAATCCCAAATCTACAATATTTATCATGAAAATGAAAGCTTCCCAAAAATAGCAGTTTTTAAGAAAATTATTTAAAAATACAACCTATTGATGAAAAATTCTTAAAGAATACTCATCTATCCACAAATATTCTTGTTATCCTAACTAGGTCCTTGTCCGCGCTACGCGCGGATAGTATTTTGTTTTTTTTTTTTTATATTTTGTACTATTATGTCAATTGTTTAGTTTTTTAAAATGTTATGTTTTTATTGTAAATTTAGAATTAAAAATCTAGTTTTTCCTTACTGTAAAGTAAGTTAATTTTTTTGAATCTTACCACAACACATTATACATAAAGAGAATATAGTTGGTCTTTATATTCTTATTTGGTGTAATATTGAAAATTTTGATGGTTTTTTTAAATTATATATATTAGGATTGATTTTCGTGACTATATTCTATAATTGTCTAAAAAAATTGTTTGTCCTATATAGACATCCACATAAATATGGACTTCTGATAAATTTGTTCATTGAGATATTTAGTTTCACTTTTAACTTTATTCTCTTTTTGACATCCTCATGCTAGCTTGTGGGGCTAGCCAACTTGGTGCAAAAAGGTTTACAAAAGCTGATTGAGATGCGCGTGATCGGACACCTTTTGCTAGGCTATTCATACGGAATTTTAAAGCTCTAGGAATATAAGCAATAGAAAGTTCAGAAAATTCTTTAGATACAGCCTGTATTTCGTTGAGCTCCGAGTCCAACACAGGCCAATCTTTCTCCTTTTGAATAAGCATAACCAGTTGTTCACAGTCGATTGAAAGACCATCTCTCTGTGTCTAAACTTCAGTATCACTTGCATTGCCCATAGCAACCTTCAGCTTCCGCTTACAGTGGTGATTTGGTGCGTGTATATCGGTCCTTACTCCAAACAGCATTGGAAAGTCACCATCCATTAACACAAAGCCAAGTCAAGATATGTCTCTTTCATTTATCCAGGATGTCTAGCAGGAGCGTTTCTTTGCGAAAGAACAGTTGTGTCCGTTACCTCAACTCCCATGTCAATCTCCATAATCTTGTCTACACGTTGAGTTATCCTCCAACACTATGCTTCAATTTTATTCGCTAATGGGAAAACATAATTCCTACGACACTATTAATGATTGTTTTTTTTGTTAGACCGATACGGCAAACTTATGTTTTATTTAACAAAACTCTTATTTTAATTTTGTATTAAAGAATCAATTATATTTTATATTATCCATAATTTTAGTAAATTTACTTATTTGTCATGTTTTTATTAGGTTTTCGCTAAATCATTGATTTATTATTTATTTTTAGCTAAGTCACTAATTTATTAATTTAAAAATACCCTTAATTAATATTATATATATATATATTAAAAATGAATTTTTTATTAGTAATATTAAATTTCTATTTATATTAAAATTTAGTTAGTTATTCTTATTTGTCATATTTTATTAGGTTTTAGACTTTTAGATAGGTTATTGATTTATTATTAATTCTAACTGATTCGCTAATGTGTTAATTAAAAGAATACCCTTAATGAATTTTATATATAATTAAAAACGAATTTTATTTTAATCATATAAAATTTATATGTTATATTAATATTAAATAAATGATTTTAAAATAATATAATAAAATTATCAAAAAATTTTAAAATAAGATAATTCTTATTTATATTTTGTAGCTATCTGAAAACAATAATTTTATTATAAAAGTTAAAAAGATACAAAAAATTATAATTAAATATTATTCAAGAAAAAAACATTTATATAAAGATATTTTCTAAACTATTTCTAAGATATGAGTATTTTAAAAAATTTAACACGGGATGTTTAGAACACGGGATTTTGCTTATGAGAGAGTGGCTCGGGAATGGGCTTCGAGATGGGTCGTCATGAGAGAAAGGTAAATGGGGGAGACGGCGATTAGGTTATTCAGAGGATGAGAAAGCTGTGTGCGCTTTGGCTTGAGTCTCAACAATACGTAGATTAGGGTTAATGGGCTGGACTGGGATAAAGTGAATTATCAGATTGATGGGATTAATGGGCTGGGCTGGGTGAAAGTGAATTATCTGAGTTTGGCTTCACTTCGGCTGATGGCGCAAAACAAAAATACGGAGTCGGAGAATGAGTTAGCGCACAGGAAGCCAGATCGTGATTTTAATTTGAAGCCTAATCTGGCAGTGACGTGGCAATTTGATTGGCTCTGATTATTTTGAGCATGTGGCTAGTTTTAGGAAGCTTAAAAATAGTCCCTTTTATATAGTGGGATTTATAAATCACAAAAACAAATCTACAATATTTCTCACAAAAATGAAAACTTTCAAAAAATAGCCATTTTTAAGAAAATTACTTAAAAATACAATCTATTGATGAATAATTTTTAAAGAATACTCATCTATCCACAAATATTCTTGTTATCCTAATTTATAAATCACAATCCCAAATCTACAATATTTCTCAAAAAACTGTAAACTTTCCAAAAATGGCAGTTTTTAAGAAAATTATTTAAAATTACAACATAATGATGAAAAAATCTTAAAGAATATTCATCTATCCACAAATATTCTTGTTATCCTAATTTATAAATCACAATCCCAAATCTACAATATTTCTCAAAAAACTGAAAACTTTAAAAAAATGGCAGTTTTTAAGAAAATTATTTAAAAATACAGCCTATTGATGAAAAATTCTTAAAGAATACTCATCTATCCACAAGTATTCTTGTTATCCTAATTTATAAATCAGAAACTCAAATCTACAATATTTCTCAAGAAAATGAAAATTTTCCAAAAATAGCAGATTTTAAGAAAATTATTTTAAAATACAATCTATTGATGAATAATTCTTAAAGAATACTCTTATATCCACAAATATTCTTGCTATCCTAATTTAAAAATCACAATCCCAAATCTACAATATTTCTCAAAAAAATGAAAGCTTTCCAAAAATAGCAGTTTTTAAGAAAATTATTTAAAAATAAAACCTATTGATGAAAAATTCTTAAAGAATACTGATCTATCCACAAGTATTCTTTTTATCCTAATTTATAAATCACAAACCCAAATCTACAATATTTCTCAAAAAAATGAAAACTTTCCAAAATAGTAGTTTTTAAGAAAATTATTTAAAAACACAATCTATTGATGAATGATTTTTAAAGAATACTCATCTATCCACAAATATTCTTGTTATCCTAATTTATAAATCACAATCCCAAATCTACAATATTTCTCAAAAAACTGAAAACTTTCCAAAAATGGCAGTTTTTAAGAAAATTATTTAAAAATACAACATATTGATGAAAAATTCTTAAAGAATACTCATCTATCCACAAATATTCTTGTTATCCTAATTTATAAATCACAATCCCAAATCTACAATATTTCTCAAAAAACTGAAAATTTTCCAAAAATGGCAGTTTTTAAGAAAATTATTTAAAAATACAACCTATTGATGAAAAATTCTTAAACAATACTCATATATCCACAAGTATTCGATGTCAAAAAAAAAATATCCACAAGTATTCTTGTTATCCTAATTTATAAATCAGAATCTCAAATCTACAATATTTCTCAAGAAAATGAAAATTTTCCAAAAATAGCAGATTTTAAGAAAATTATTTTAAAATACAATCTATTGATGAATAATTCTTAAAGAATACTCATCTATCAACAAATATTCTTGTTATCCTAATTTAAAAATCACAATCCCAAATCTACAATATTTCTCAAGAAAATGAAAGCTTCCCAAAAATAGCAGTTTTAAAGAAAATTATTTAAAAATACAACCTATTGATGAAAAATTCATAAACAATACTCATCTATCCACAAGTATTCTTGTTATACTAATTTGTAAATCACAAACCCAAATCTACAATATTTCTCAAAAAAATGAAAACTTTCCAAAAATAGCTGTTTTTAAGAAAATTATTTTAAAATACAATCTATTGATGAATAATTCTTAAAGAATACTCATCTATCCAAAAATATTCTTGTTATCCTAATTTAAAAAGCACAATCACAAATCTACAATATTTCTCAAGAAAATGAAAACTTTCCCAAAATATGAGTTTTTAAGAAAATTATATAAAAATACAACATTTTGATGAAAAATTCTTAAAAAATACTCATCTATCCACAAATATTCAAGTTATCCTAATTTTTAAATTACAATCCCAAATCTACAATATACTCAAAAAAATAAAAACTTTCCAAAAATAGTAGTTTTTAAGAAAAACAATTTAAAAATACAACCTATTAATGAAAAATTCATAAAGAATACTCATATATCCACAAATATTCTTGTTATCCTAATTTATAATTAACAATCCCAAATCTATAATATTTCTCAAGAAAATGAAAACTTTCCCAAAATAGCAGTTTTTAAGAAAATTATTTAGAAATACAACCTATAGATGAAAATTTTTTAAACAATACTCATCTATCCACAAATATTCATGGTATCCTAATTTAAAAATCACAATCCCAAATCTACAATATTTCTCAAGAAAATGAAAACTTTCCAAAAATAGCAGTTTTTAAGAAAATTATTTAAAAATACAACCTATTGATGTAAAATTCTTAAAGAATACTCATCTATCCACAAGTATTCTTATTATCCTAATTTATAAATCACAAACCCAAATCTACAATATTTCTAAAAAAAAAATGAAAACTTTCCAAAAATAGCAGTTTTTAAGAAAATTATTTAAAAATACAATCTATTGATGAATAATTTTTAAAGAATACTCATCTATCCACAAATATTCTTGTTATCCTAATTTATTAATCAGAATCACAAACCTACAATATTTCTCAAAAAAATGAAAACTTTCCAAAAATATGAGTTTTTAAGAAAATTATATAAAAATACAACATTTTGATGAAAAATTCTTAAAGAATACTCATCTATTCAAAAATATTCTTGTTATCCTAATTTGTAAATTACAATCCCAAATCTATAATATTTCTCAAGAAAATAAAAACTTTCCAAAAATAGTAATTTTTAAGAAAATTATTTTAAAATACAACCTATTGATGAAAAATTCTTAAAGAATACTCATATATCCACAAATATTCTTGTTATCCTAATTTATAAATAACAATGCCAAATCTACAATATTTCTCAAGAAAATGAAAACTTTCCCAAAATAGCAGTTTTTAAGAAAATTATTTAAAAATATAATCTATCGATGAATAATTCTTAAACAATACTCATCTATCCACAAATATTCATGTTATCCTTATTTATAAATCACAATCCCAAATCTACAATATTTCTCAAGAAAATGAAAACTTTCCAAAAATAGCAGTTTTTAAGAAAATTATTTAAAAATACAACCTATTGATGAAAAATTCTTAAAGAATACTCATCTATCCACAAGTATTCCTGTTATCCTAATTTATAAATCACAAACCCAAATATACAATATTTCTCAAAAAATGAAAACATTCCAAAAATTACAGTTTTTAAGAAAAATATTTAAAAATACAATCTATTGATGAATAATTCTTAAATAATATTCATCTATCCACAAATAATCTTGTTTTCCTAATTTAAAAATCACAATCCTAAATCTACAATATTTCTCAAGAAAATGAAAACTTTCCAAAAATAGCAGTTTTTAAGAAAATTATTTAAAAATACAATCTATTGATGAAAAATCTTAAAGAATACTCATCTATCCACAAATATTTTTGTTATCCTAATTTATAAATCACAATCCCAAATCTACAATATTTCTCAAGAAAATGAAAACTTTCCAAAAATAGCAGTTTTTAAGAAAATTATTTAAAAATACAACCTATTGATGAAAATTCTTAAAAAATACTCATCTATCCACAAATATTCTTGTTATCCTAATTTATAAATCACAATCCCAAATCTACAATATTTCTCAAGAAAATGAAAACTTTTCAAAAATATCAGTTTTTAAAGAAAATTATTTAAAAATACAATCTATTAATGAATAAATCTTAAAGAACACTCATCTATCCACAAATATTTTTGTTATCCTAATTTATAAATCAGAATCCCAAATCTACAATATTTCTCAAGAAAATGAAAACTTTCCAAAAATAGCAGTTTTTAAGAAAATTATTTAAAAATACAACCTATTGATAAAAAATTCTTAAAAAATAATCATCTGTCCACAAATATTCTTGTTATCCTAATTTATAAATCACAATCCCAAATCTACAATATTTCTCAAGAAAATGAAAACTTTCCCAAAATAGCAGTTTTTAAGAAAATTATTTAAAAATACAATCTATTGATGAAAAATTCTTAAACAATACTCATCTATCCACAAATATTCATGTTATCCTTATTTATAAATCACAATCCCAAATCTACAATATTTCTTAAGAAAATGAAAACTTTCCAAAAATAGCAGTTTTTAAGAAAATTATTTAAAAATACAACCTATTGATGAAAAATTCTTAAAGAATACTCATCTATCCACAAGTATTCTTGTTATCCTAATTTATAAATCACAAACCCAAATCTACAATATTTCTTAAAAAAATGAAAACATTCCAAAAATTACAGTTTTTAAGAAAAATATTTAAAAATACAATCTATTGATGAATAATTCTTAAATAATATTCATCTATCCACAAATAATCTTGTTATCCTATTTTAAAAATCACAATCCTAAATCTACAATATTTTTCAAGAAAATGAAAACTTTCCAAAAATAGCAGTTTTTAAGAAAATTATTTAAAAATACAACCTATTGATGAAAAATTCTTAAAGAATACTCATCTATCCACAAGTATTCTTGTTATCCTAATTTATAAATCACAAACCCAAATCTACAATATTTCTAAAAAAAAATGAAAACTTTTCAAAAATAGCAGTTAATAAGAAAATTATTTAAAAATACAATATATTAATGTATAATTCTTAAAGAACCGCCATCTATCCACAAATATTCTTTTTATCCTAATTTATAAATCAGAATCTCAAATCTACAATATTTCTCAAGAAAATGAAAACTTTCCCAAAATAGCAGTCTTTAATAAAATTATTTAAAAATACAAAATATTGATGAAAAATTCTTAAAGAATACTCATCTATCCTCAAATATTCTTGTTATCCTAATTTATAAATCACAATCCCAAATCTACAATATTTCTCAAGAAAATGAAAACTTTCCTAAAATAGAAGTTTTTAAGAAAATTATTTTAAAATACAATCTATTGATTAATAAATCTTAAAGAATACTCATCTATCCACAAATATTCTTGTTATCCTAATTTAAAAATCATAATCCCAAATCTACAACATTTCTCAAGAAAATGAAAACTTTCCAAAAATAGTAGTTTTTAAGAAAATTATTTTAAAATACAATCTACTGATGAATAATTCTTAAAGAATACTCTTCTATCCACAAATATTCTTGTTATCCTAATTTAAAAATCACAATCCCAAATCTACAATATTTCTTAAGAAAATGAAAACTTTCTCCAAAATAGCAGTTTTTAAAAACATTATTTAAAAATACAACCTATTGATGAAAAATTCTTAAAGAATACTCATCTATCCACAAATATTATTGTTATCCTAATTTATAAATTACAAACCCAAATTTACAATATTTCTCAAAAAAATAAAAACTTTCCAAAAATAGTAGTTTTTAAGAAAATTATTTAAAAATACAACCTATTGATGAAAAATTCATAAAGAATACTCATATATCCACAAATATTCTTGTTATCCTAATTTATAAATAACAATCCCAAATCTACAATATTTCTCAAAAAAATGAAAACTTTTCCAAAATAGCAGTTTTTAAGAAAATTATTTAAAAATACAACCTATTGATGAAATTTTTTTAAACAATACTCATCTATCCACAAATATTCATGTTATCCTAATTTAAAAATCACAATCTCAAATCTACAATATTTCTCAAGAAAATGAAAACTTTCCAAAATAGTATTTTTTAAGAAAATTATTTAAAAGTACAACCTATTGATGAAAAATTCTTAAAGAATACTCATCTATCCACAATTATTTTTGTTATCTTAATTTATAAATCACAAACCCAAATCTACAATATTTCTCAAAAAAATGAAAACTTTCCAAAAATAGCAGTTTTTAAGAAAATTATTTAAAAATACAATATATTGATGAATAATTAATACTCATCTATCCACAAATATTCTTGTTATCCTAATTTATAAATCAGAATCACTAATCTACAATATTTCTCAAGAAAATGAAAACTTTCCAAAAATAGCAGTTTTTAAGAAAATTATTTTAAAATACAACCTATTGATGAAAAATTCTTAAAGAATACTCATATATCCACAAATATTCTTGTTATCCTAATTTATAAATAACAATCCCAAATCTACAATATTTCTCAAGAAAATGAAAACTTTCCCAAAATAGCAGTTTTTAAGAAAATTATTTAAAAATACAATCTATTAATGAATAATTCTTAAAGAACACCCATCTATCCACAAATATTCTTGTTATCCTAATTTATAAATCAGAATCCCAAATCTACAATATTTATCAAGAAAATGAAAACTTTCCAAAAATAGCAGTCCTTAAGAAAATTATTTAAAAATACAAAATATTGATGAAAAATTCTTAAAGAATACTCATCTATCCACAAATATTCTTTTTCCTAATTTATAAATCACAATCCCAAATCTACAATATTTTTCAAGAAAATGAAAACTTTCCAAAAATAGCAGTTTTTAAGAAAATTATTTAAAAATACAGTCTATTGATGAAAAATTCTTAAAGAATACTCATCTATCCAAAAATATTCTTGTTATCCTAATTTATAAATAACAATCCCAAATCTACAATATTTCTCAAGAAAATGAAAACTTTCTCCAAAATAGCAGTTTTTAAGAAAATTATTTAAAAATACAATATGTTGATGAAAAATTCTTAAAGAATACTCATCTATCCACAAATATTCTTGTTATCCTAATTTATAAATCACAATCCCAAATCTACAATATTTCTCAAGAAAATGAAAACTTTCAAAAAATAGAAGTTTTTAAGAAAATTATTTTAAAATACAATCTATTGATGAATAATTCTTAAAGAATACTCATCTATCCACAAATATTCTTGTTATCCTCATTTAAAAATCATAATCCCAAATCTACAATATTTCTCAAGAAAACGAAAACTTTCCAAAAATAGCAGTTTTTAAGAAAATTATTTTAAAATACAATCTACTGATTAATAGTTCTTAAAGAATACTCTTCTATCCACAAATATTCTTGTTATCCTAATTTAAAAATCACAATCCCAAATCTACAATATTTCTCAAGAAAATGAAAACTTTCTCCAAAATAGCAGTTTTTAAGAAAATTATTTAAATATACAACTTATTGATGAAAAATTCTTAAAAAATAATCATCTATCCACAAATATTCTTGTTATCCTAATTTATAAATCACAATCTCAAATCAACAATATTTCTCAAGAAAATGAAAACTTTCCAAAAATAGCAGTTTTTAAGAAAATTATTTAAAAATACAACCTATTGATGAAAATTTCATTAAGAATACTCATCTATCCACAAATATTCTTGTTATCCGTTTATAAATCATAAACCCAAATCTACAATATTTCTCAAAAAAATGAAAACTTTCCAAAAATAGCAGTTTTTAAGAAAATTATTTAAAAATACAATCTATTGATGAATAATTCTTAAAGAATACTCATATATCCACAAATATTATTGTTATCCTAATTTAAAAATCACAATCCCAAATCTACAATATTTCTCAAGAAAATGAAAACTTTTCCAAAATAACAGTTTTTAAGAAAATTATTTAAAAATACAACCTATTGATGAAAAATTCTTAAAAATACGCATCTATCCACAAATATTCTTGTTATCCTAATTTATAAATTACAAACCCAAATTTACAATATTTCTCAAAAAAATAAAAACTTTCCAAAAATAGTAGTTTTTAAGAAAATTATTTAAAAATACAACCTATTGATGAAAAATTCATAAAGAATACTCATATATCCACAAATATTCTTGTTATCCTAATTTATATATAACAATCCCAAATCTACAATATTTCTAAAAAAAATGAAAACTTTTTCAAAATAGCAGTTTTTAAGAAAATTATTTAAAAATACAACCTATTGATGAAATTTTTTTAAACAATACTCATCTATCCACAAATATTCAATGTTATCCTAATTTAAAAATCACAATCCCAAATCTACAATATTTCTCAAGAAAATAAAAACTTTCCAAAAATAGCATTTTTTTAAGAAAATTATTTAAAAATACAACCTATTGATGAAAAATTCTTAAAGAATACTCATCTATCCACAATTATTCTTGTTATCTTAATTTATAAATCACTAACCCAAATCTACAATATTTCTCAAAAAAATGAAAACTTTCCAAAAATAGCAGTTTTTAAGAAAATTATTTAAAAATACAATCTATTGATGAATAATTAATACTCATCTATCCATAAATATTCTTGTTATCCTAATTTATAAATCAGAATCACTAATCTACAATATTTCTCAAGAAAATGAAAACTTTCCAAAAATATCAGTTTTTAAGAAAATTATATGAAAATACAACGTTTTGATGAAAAATTCTTAAAGAATACTCATCTATTCACAAATATTCTTGTTATCCTAATTTGTAAATTACAATCCCAAATCTATAATATTTCTCAAGAAAATAAAAACTTTCCAAAAATAGTAGTTTTTAAGAAAATTATTTTAAAATACAACCTATTGATGAAAAATTCTTAAAGAATACTCATATATCCAAAAATATTCTTGTTATCCTAATTTATAAATAACAATCCCAAATCTACAATCTTTCTCAAGAAAATGAAAACTTTCCCAAAATAGCAGTTTTTAAGAAAATTATTTAAAAATACAACCTATTGATGAAAAATTCTTAAACAATACTCACCTATCCACAAATATTCATGTTATCCTAATTTTGAAATCACAATCCCAAATCTACAATATTTCTCAAGAAAATGAAAACTTTCCAAAAATAGCAGTCCTTAAGAAAATTATTTAAAAATACAAAATATTGATGAAAAATTCTTAAAGAATACTCATCTATCCACAAATATTCTTGTTATCCTAATTTATAAATCACAATCCCAAATCTACAATATTTCTCAAAAAATTGAAAACTTTCCAAAAATAGCAGTTTTTAATAAAAATATTTAAAAATAAAATCTATTGATGAATAATTCTTAAATAATATTCATCTATCCACAAATAATCTTGTTATCCTAATTTAAAAATCACAATCCTAAATCTACAATATTTCTCAAGAAAATGAAAACTTTCCAAAAATAGCAGTTTTTAAGAAAATTATTTAAAAATACAACCTATTGATGATAAATTCTTAAAGAATACTCATCTATCCACAAGTATTCTTGTTATCCTAATTTATAAATCACAAACTCAAATCTACAATATTTCTCAAAAAAATAAAAACTTTTCTAAATAGCAGTTTTTAAGAAAATTATTTAAAAATACAATCTATTAATGAATAATTCTTAAAGAACACTCATCTATCCACAAAGATTCTTGTTATCCTAATTTATAAATCAGAATCCCAAATCTACAATATTTCTCAAGAAAATGAAAACTTTCCAAAAATTGCAGTCTTTAAGAAAATAATTTATAAATACAAAATATTGATGAATTTTTTTTAAAGAATACTCATCTATCCACAAATATTCTTGTTATCCTAATTTATAAATAACAATCTCAAATCTACAATATTTCTCAAGAAAATGAAAACTTACTAAAAATAGCAGTTTTTTAAGAAAATTATTTAAAAATACAACATATTGATGAAAAATTCTTAAAGAATACTCATCTATCCACAAGTATTCTTGTTATCCTAATTTATAAATCACAAACCCAAATCTACAATATTTCTCAAAAAAATGAAAACTTTCCAAAAATAGCAGTTTTTAAGAGAATAATTTAAAAATACATCCTATTGATGAAAAATTCTTACAAAATACTCATCTATCCACAAATATTCTTGGTATCCTAATTTCTTACACACAAACCCAAATCTACAATATTTCTCAAGAAAATGAAAACTTTTCAAAAATAACAGTTTTTAAGAAAATTATTTAAAAATACAACCTATTGATGAAAAATTCTTAAAAATACTCATCTAAGAATTCTGAATTTCATTCTCATGGTGACACGTGGCTACAAAATAACGTTGTAATATTTCTCAATTAATATATAAGGGATTACGTTTATATCTAGAAACTACGTAAACCGCTTCTTTTGCAGATTAATAATACATATTCATGGTATTTTAAGTTTACCTACAGTTATGTTACATGGAAACTTAAGCGGGTACGTGGAAGCGGAAGCGTATGAAAGCACATAAGTGAGATTTTTAAAAAAATTAGGAAGCGAGTACGTGTTGAAAGCGTATCCATATGTGTGTATATATATATACATATGTAAGATTTTTTTTAAAAAAAATCTATAACTAAAAATCATATGATTTAAATTTAAAATAAAGTATTTATTCATTTATAATAATTTTGAAATGATTTCATATTACACTGTAAAAATACACTTAAATTAAAATTAAAATAAATTATTATATTTATTTTTAATTCTTTATAATTAATTGACATAATATATTTGATTATATGATTTATCTTTAATAAAAACGTCAATGCATAAAGATAATTATAGTATTAGTTTTAATATTTGTATTTTCTATTCTCTCTATTAAATACTATTAAAATTTAGATTTTATATAAATTAAAAACTATAATTTTATATTCTTATTGGTAGAAGACATTGTGTTTTTTTTTTTTAAGAATGGAAGCGTGATCCCAAAACGGAATCGTAAGCTTTCAACGTGTTTTTAAAGAGAATATTTTAAAAGCGTTTTGGAAGCGAGATTCTGTAAACTTCCATAAGCTTCTGATTCCGATTCCAGTTCCGAAGCGGAAAGCGGACATTCGATGAATCTTCCGTGCAACTTAGACCTACAGCCCTGCCAAGTTCTTTAATCATTTTTCACGAAAGCAAATTCAACTATTTCCTAAAAAAGTTATTAAATATTCCGTATGGTTCGGATCTTGTGACATTGCACATGTTGAAGGCATCAAAATTTATGTTACTAAACGTTGCTTGTTTCGCCTCTTCTCGATATTTTAATGTGTAACTAGATTTTGATCCGCGTTTAAGAAGCGCGGGTATTTTTTTGGTGACAGTAAACTCAAATATTAAATGAATTTATGTTTATTATTAGATATCTAAAATATTTAAAACTGTTTTATTATTATTATTTCTGTCGGGTACAATGTTTTCATTGAGTTTTCATATCCAAATCGGACTTGTGGTCAAACCGTAAGATCTAATAACTCATATATAGTGGAAAAAATATAATAAAATGAATATAGTAAAAGTATTTGAAAATCAAAAAGACCGTTATTAACCCACTGAGAAAAAATATAATTTTTTTTTGTTTTATAAATTTTTGGTATATTAATATATATTTGACTTGTATAAGAAATTTCTTTTAACAAATATTGTTAAGTTTATTTATAAATATATTAATTATCAATCTACCAAAATAGTGAAGCAAGTATTATTTTTTTTCCTTTTTTAATTTTCTATCAAACTATTATCAATTTTTTCAAAAAAAAAATCAGTTTATGACAAATATTTTATTATTAGAAATCCATACAATTTAAATAATGTTACATTTATATGTATTTATGTATAAAATGGTCTTCATAATTTGAGATTTTGTAAAAAAAAGGGTCTAAAGTTAATTTGGTTAATTTTTTTTTCTGTAACAAAAGTTAATTGGATTTATATTTTTTTTTTCTGAATGAGTTGTATCAGTTAAATTATCTTTTTTAAGTTAAACACCCAAAGCCAAATTAATAATATTTGTTTTGCTGATAACAAAGTGAGATTAAATAGGGATAACATATAATATATAAAGAAGACCAAAAAATAAAAAAAAAGGAAAGGTCCAAACAACCTTTATAAGTAGATTTATCAAGAATGCTTCCCTTTTAATAGAATAGATCTTATATGCTAACAATAAAATCAGTAAAAACACACATACATGACAAATCAAAACCAAGTATTTATTGAACTAGTTCGATTTGTAATCTTAACATCAAATAAAATTATGAACGATCTAAGCTTAATTAGACATCTAAATAATTTAACATTGGTCAACAAACATCTAATTAGTATACCATCATCAATCTAGCAGAACAAAAAAAAATTCTGTTGTTATGGAAACTGAGTTCCCTTAGATACACATATCTTCACTACCATGAAGAAAAGATTGTATGCCAACTAAAACTTATGGAGATTAGTTTGACTATGAAAATACAATCTTGACAAATTTTATAAAGTGGAGAAAGACCTAACGTACGAGTCCAAAAAGGCTCCCACGCTAAAATGATATATTAAGGAAATAAAACAAATAATCTAATATATAAGTCTCCTTTCTTTGTCTACGCCTTAAACAGTCAGGCTGCACTAACTCCTTACATTAAGAAACCTTTTTTACATTACTCTCCCTATGATCAACCTTCCTCTTCCACCGCCTCTACAACAGTCTATCTCCACCATGACCAACACATAAATATATAGCCACCGTCGTATTAACATATACATTCTTAGATACTTCCATCTATTTTTCTATAGATAAACGTAATAAACCAAGATTTATTATTCTTTGTATTATTTTTGTTCTCTTTCAACCCCTAAGCACAAGGAAATGCGTCTCTTTCGACCCGTTTCGAAAACTCATCCTTCCTCTTCTTCAACTATCTCGGCTCGTATGATAAATTGCATAATACTTTCTATTTTGATTTCCTTGGTCTATCTTCTCGTCTCTCTCTCGGTACCAACGCTTCAATCTAAAGACACTATTAGAGCCTACTTCATATCTGCTCAAGATCAAGCTCAGAGCCTAACAGAGATTGATCACATTGTCTTTGGGATCGGATCGAGCACGAAGTGGTGGCCTACACGTAGAGAATACGTTAAGCTTTGGTGGGATGCTAGGAGAATGAGAGGGTGTGTCTTTGTTGACCGTCCCTTGTCGTCTTTGGAGAATCACACAGATTCTCATCTCCTTCCTCCGATTTGTGTTTCCGAAGATACTTCACGGTTCAGGTAACTAAGCAAATCATTAAAATAGTCATTAATCAAAAGTAGGAGCCATTTTTTGGTTTATTAAACAATTCAAGGGGCCTTATGTTGTAACGCCTATTGTTTATTTATTAGTACAAGCTCTTGACAAACTCAAAATTATACTATATGAAATGAGTTTAATTTTTTTAATTTAATTTAATAGTATATAGCTTCTATTTTTTGTGTTTTATGAGATTTTTCCGTAATTTAAATTAATATTATATAAACAAAAACTATATGAAACAATAATTCAAATGCACTGGTTTTTAGAAAGACTTGTTAATTATATCTAAGATTTGTTATTTCAAGTAGCTAGATTATATACAAATCTCAACTTAGTTAGGAGTTTGGAGACTCAACTTAAACTCCACCGATGTTACTGTAATTGCACATAACCTAAGCATACCCAAAATATAATGAGAAATTCTCCAAAGTCGTATTTTCAGAACTACCAAAACAATGTTAACCATAAAAGGGAGCTTTGGTAAGTTTGTTCTTTTAACAATTTAGAATTTCAGTAACTTGAAATTAGCAATTTTGTTATATACCTACTTTATTACTTGAATTTAACCTTTATATATAGTATAATGGTTTGACCAAAAAAAGGTATAACTAAATCGAATTAGCCTATAGAACTATTGATCATGCATGCCTTACAGATACACTTGGAGAGGTGGTGACAGAAACGCGATTCGAATCGCGAGGAGCGTGTTAGAAACCGTAAGGATGTTTAATACTTCCTCAGAGGAAGTAAGATGGTACGTCTTTGGATACGACAACACGATGTTCGTCCCGGAAAACCTCGCAAGAACGCTCTCTAAATACGACCACACATCATGGTATTACATAGGAGCAAACTCAGAGATTTATCACCAGAACTCCAAGTTCGGACACGACATGGCGTTTGGCGGTGGAGGGTTCGCTTTAAGTAGCTCGTTGGCTAACGTTTTAGCTAAAAACTTTGATTCTTGTATCGAACGGTATCCACATTTGTACGGAGGGGACTCTAGGATTCATGCTTGTGTGCTTGAGCTCGGAGTTGGATTGACTCATGAGTCTGGCTTCCATCAGGTTTTATAAAATTTTAAATAACACGATTATTTAAAAAAAAATATTGATCTATCATTTTTATTTTAAAAAACTTGATCAAACGTATTCATTTTTATTTATTTATATAAGCAGTTTGATGTGAAAGGAAATGCATTGGGAATATTGGCATCACATTCAACGAGACCGTTGGTGTCTCTACACCACGTGCCCCACATTGACCCAATTTTCCCTAACTCAACGACTTTCACCGCCTTCCGCCACCTCTTTTCCGCCGTCGAAGTTGATCCTCTCCGTATACTTCAACTCTCCGTTTGCTACGACCGTTGGTACTCTTGGACCATCTCTGTCTCTTGGGGCTACACTGTTCAGGTTAGCTATTATTATTTTTTGTTTTATAAGAAATCTTAACATCCATATAGATCTGGCTAGATTATTGTTCTTTGGTTTATTGAGTTTAAGAGCTTTGTCCTAGATATACATATGATTTTGCATGCAACATCCACTGATCCGGAACTTAATTTGAAAACCATATTTTTATCTTTCAAATAATAGATTAAACTATATATAATACTATATAGTAAATTAATGTCATTAAATCAAATTAATTTGTTGTTTCAAACGTTAGATTGAGGGTAGACATTTGTATTTACGGGATGTTTTGAAAACACAAGAAACGTGGAAACCATCAGGCGGGTTGGCAAGTGTGTACACATTCAACACAAGAGAGGTTCATCCTGATCCTTGCCAAAGACCAGTCACATTCTTCATGGAACATGTTTCATCTTCTCCCGGTGATGAAACTATTAAAAGTGTGTATAAACAAGCTTACGAGAATTGCACGTATGATCCCATTTCATCGCCTCGCAAACTAGAAGAGATTAGAGTGTTTTCTACAAGACTTGATCCTGATATAAGACAAGTAAGTCAATCTGCCTTATCTTACAATTTTGGAAACTTTTTTCAAATAATTTTTTTTTCTGTATTGATATTAGGATGATTATTTGTTAAATAATATAAAGTCTTAAATATAATAACACCATAAAAATACAACCTTACCTTTCCTATTTAATTTAAGTTTGTGATCTTAATTAATTTATTTTATATGGATGTGGTAGTTGAAGGCTCCCAGAAGACAGTGTTGTGATATTTTACCAACTTCTTCCACCGGTGGAAAAGTAATGGAAATTGGGATTCGAGAATGCAAAGAGGATGAGTTTATTTACATTCATCCCTAGTAGCAAGTAGCAACGTACCTAATATACTATCATATATCTTTGCAAATTAGTTTTTAGCTATTTTCTAAACTGAATATTATACTGTTAATCAGCTTGTTGCCTCTTAACTTTGAATTTTTGCAGTTAACTATTTTTGATATATTCACCAGCCAGCTATAACATTAACAAGATACAGAACCTAGCTATGAATATGCAACAAAAGGTTAAGTAAATATACTTAGAGTTATGAGAAGAGATTTGAAAGGTAGGAAAAGAATCAGTAAAAAACACTTTTTCAAATATAAATGATCGATTATTCACCTAAAGGGTACTAAATTATTCTCTCTGAAAACATAAAAATGTGTTAAGAATGATATTTTACTTCTGTCACACGAAAAGAATCCAACAATTTGTTTTAAACATGGGCTTAAATAGAAGCCCATTGTTGGGGAATAAAATGATTAAGTGTTAATTAAAGTTTTAATTAATGAAAATGGAACTTATATTTATATACGACTTTCCCACCATTTAAGCATTGCGTGATCCTAATCTTAAACTTTCGCCCTCCGTAATCCCACGAAATTACATCTCTGCCATCCACCTCCTCGATTCGATATGGAACCGACGCAATCGCCGTCGGAATCGGAGCCGGCGGTTCACTCCGGCGAGGACTTCGTTCACATCGAAGAACACTCCAAGCCTACCGGCGATTTCTCTTTAAGCGACAGCATAGTGAATGTGGAGAAGGAGGACGCGGTTGAGGAGGAGGAGGAAGAAGAAGAGCACAAAGAAGACTCCGATTCCGTTGTTAGCGTCGGCGGTGGTGATGGAGAAGGCGAGTGTTCATCGGCGAAAGTGGAGCTACCGGAGGAACTGGCGAAAAGCGTTGTGATCCTGACGTGCGAGTCCAATGGGGAAAGCGGATCTTGCGATGTGTATTTGATCGGGACTGCTCATGTATCGAAGGTATTCTCGTTCGGATTCGTTTTGCGATTAGAGCTGATTTGGAATTGAAAGTAGGATTGAATTGATTTGGAGACTCTTTGATTGCATGTTAGTTGAATTCAAACTAGGATCGAGTGATTTGGAGAAAGTTGAATTGCATGTGAATTACAAGAATCTTTTGGTTAAATGGAGCTAGTCTAAATCAAGAAAGATATGAATTTAGAGCTTGATATTAGCCTAGCTCTCTTTGTTTTTGATTATTAGACTGTGATAGAGTAGCATTCAATCAATTGATCATATGGGATGATCCTGAAATTTTGTTGGTTTTCAGGAGTCTTGTCGTGAAGTTAAAGAAATAATCAGCTTCTTGAAACCTGAGGTTCGTCTCTTTACATATGTTTACCGAGAGCTGAAGGTTGATATCTTGTGTTTTGGTCTAATCACGTGGGTGATGGTTAATAGGCTGTCTTCGTGGAGTTGTGTTCAAGCCGAGTGTCTATCCTCCAACCTCAGTCTCTGAAGGTTTGCTTTTCAGAGTTGTGATTCTGCGTCTTCTTTGCTATTTGGTTTACTTTTCACATGTTATTGACATATATCATTGTCTGAGATTCTGAAAAAGATTGGGTATTGCTGTTGCTTTTGGTGGAAGATGATAGTTTTTTTTCTCCTGTCGATGTCTAACAATAGAGAGGGATGCCAAAATTCTTTTATTAATTGCAAAAACAGAGGATTTCATTAATCAAGTGATGCATGAGGTCTGTGTTGTTTGCTGGAAAAGAGTTTGCCTATAGAATGTACTTCACTAGTTTTATATGCTATGCTTTGTTGATGATATATCAGATATCCATTCACTTATACACGTTTCTAGCCTTTCCAACACTTTTACTTATTCTGAAATGTACTATGTTTTTCTCCTCTAGATTCCAACCATGTCGGACATGATTGAAAGTTGGAAGCAGAAACAGAACACGTTCGGAATACTTTATGGCTGGTTTCTTGCAAAGGCAAGTTTCCTTAATCGGTAAACTCTTTCTATCGAAGCTTTAACTTTCTGAGCTAAAACTTTGCATCCTGTACTTCTGTTAGATCGCCAGTCAGCTTGAGGTTTTTCCTGGTACTGAGTTTCGTGTGGCATATGAAGAGGCTCTTAAATATGGGGGCAGTGTGATACTAGGTGATCGTCCCGTACAGGTTATATTTTTGGCATTCTCTCAGTATTGTTATGCAGCTTATAACATGGAGTCGCATTCTCTCACATAGTCCCAGTATATACTCATTTGATTTAACATTTTTCCGTGCAGATCACTTTAAAGAGAACATGGGCAAAGATGCCTCTGTGGCACAAGGTGAAGTTTATATACTCCTTGATGTTTCAAGCGGTCTTCTTACCGAGCGCTGAAGAACTCGACAGAATGGTAAGTCTTACTGTATACATGTTTTTTACTGTGGTTCATAATATCTATAGTATATCTCAATCTTTGATAAGTTTGAATCGATTCAGCTGAAAGAAATGGACAATGTGGATATGGTGACACTGGTGATTCAAGAAATGAGCAAGGAGTTTCCATCTCTCATGGAAACACTTGTGCATGAGCGAGACCAGTTAGTATTCTCTAGTCCCTCTTTATGTAGCTTCTCCGATTCGTTAATCATGGCTTATAGAGAGGATTAATGATGATTGGTGGCAACATAAATGAAATTATCAGGTACATGGCATCCTCTTTGCTGAGAGTTGCAAGTGAGCACAACTCGGTTGTGGCAGTTATCGGCAGAGGACATATTAATGGAATCAAGAAGAACTGGAAGCAGCCTATAACGGTTTGTTGCTGTATAACTTGTCGTTGACAGTCTCTGAATCAAGGAATGAGCTTATTTCATTTCATTTCATGGAATTTACAGATGAAAGATCTAATGGAGATACCGAGCGACAACTCAGTCTTTACAGTGAAGAGGATAGTATCATCAGTGGCGATTGCAGTAGCAGGAACAGCTATATTTACTGGCATACTTCTTTCAAGAAGAAGGTGAAAAAGGTTGTGATGAAGAGCAGAGCTTTTCTCTTCATTCTCCTGAGCCATCATACAAAGGAATGATACAAACTTTACTCTCTCTTTTTTTTTGTCAGCCGTTACTTTTCTTTTAAACAGTCAAAATGAATCAAATTTTTAAATGCTTTTGGATCCTCTCGTTTGCGGATAACTCTTATCTACAAAATGGCAATGTACTCAAACCAATTTCAATGTCATGATTCGTACAAGACGAGAACAAAAAAAATCTGAAAAGGTCACATCACAATCATCATCAATAATCATCAGTCATCATCCATATTATTTTTCACGAATACACACAAACTCCCATATATTAGCCATGTTCGTTTCATTCTCGCGGCGGTTGCGACCAGTGACTGAAATTTCTTCATTGTTTTTATATTTAATGGTTGCTCGGAGGGAGGAGGAAAGACGCAGCGATCAAAAACTACACGGATTTGGCAAATTCCGTTGACGCCAAAAATAACAGCGTCCAATTACCTTCATTCTCTCTCCTCTGCGTCTCTCTTCTGCGTCTCTCCTCTGCATTTAAAAACTAATTCCGTTCAATTTTCTTCCCTCTTTCTCTTTAGAATAGGTGTCGCAGCCGCTGGTCGTGCGTTAATGAAAAGAACATGGCTATTGAAGTATGCTATAGAGAACCTATGAACATGCAACAAAAGATTATTATGTAAATATACTTAAAAGTTACGAGAATGGGAGAGAAGTGATTTGGATGATAGGAAATAATCAGTTAAAAACACTTTTGACAAATACAAATGATCGATTATTCACCTAAATTATTCTATCTGAAAAGAAATGTTTGAAGAATGATATTTTACTTGTGTAACAAGAAAAGAATCCAACAATTTTGTTTCAGAATAAGCCCCTGAAAACCTAGCGTACTATAGACAATTAAACGGAGGCCCAATACAAGCCCATTGTTGGGAATAAAATTGATTAAATGTTAATTAAGTTTTTAATTAAGGAAATGAAACTTTATATATATTTATTTATAATTTTATATACGACTTTCTACACTTTCCCACCAGACCACCTTGCCTTAACTAGTAAGCACTGCGTTGATCTCAGACTCCTCGGAATTACATCTCTAACATCCACCTCCTCGATGTCGATGGAACCGACTCAATCGCCGCCGTCGGAGACGGAGGTTCACTCCAGCGAGGACTTCGTTCACGGCGAAGAAGACTCCAAGCCTACCGGCGACATGTCGTCAAGCGAGAGCATAGTGAATGTGGAGAAGGAGGACCTGCTCGACGACGACGCGGTGGTGGAGGAAGCACACGACGACTCCGATTCCGTGGTTAGCGGCGGCGATGCACCAGCAGCTGGTGATGATGGAGATGGTGAGTGCTCACCGGAGGTGTTGGAGCTACTGGAGGAGTTGGTGAAAAGCGGTGCGATGCTGACGTGCGATTCCACTGCCGAAACCGGATCTTGCTATGTGTTGTTGATCGGTACTTCTCATGTATCAGAGGTATTCTCTGAAACTAGGATTGAATTGATTCAATGTTCTAAAAATGGCTAGGCTGTAGTTAGGTGCCTTATACATTATTATTATTGTTTAACCGGGGACTAAACCGGTTTTTTAGTAAATCGTTTTCTTATTTGATTTGTAGAAACTTGAGACTGTATGTGAATTTCAAGAAACCTCCTATCAGGGATCTTTTGCAGATATGTTTTTTGGAGGGGTTTAGAACTTTGATCTGAGCTTAGCTCTTTGTTTTTTTTTTTGTATAAGACTGTGATAAAGTAGCATTTAATCGAATGCGGCTCTTGAGATTTTGGGGTTTATAGATGGTTTAAGAAGGATTTCTATAGTTTGGAGGATTTAAATTTCTTTTACAAATTTGGAAACCTATTTATATATAAATATTTTCAAAAAATTTAAAGGCACGAGAGGCAATGTTTCATCCGGTTTGGTCTATGAGTGACTCTGATTCAATCATTCATCATGGGGTAATCCTGCAATATCGTTTTGGTTTTCAGGAATCTTGTCGAGTAGTTAAAGCAGTGATCAGCTACTTGAAACCTGAGGTTCGTCTCTTTTAAATATGTGGTGAAGTTTGATATCTTTTAAGTTTTGGTCTTAACCACGTGGCTGGTGATGATTAATAGGCTGTCCTCGTGGAGTTGTGCTCAAGCAGAGTATCTCTCCTTCAACCGCAGACTCTCAAGGTGTGCTTTTCGCACTTGTGATTCTGCTATATAGAGTTGGACATGGATTTAATAAATTCCAACACTCTTCTAACCCTTTTGCTTATATTACTATGTTTTGTTTCCCTAGATTCCAACCATGTGGGAAATGATTGAAAGTTTGAAGCAGAAACAGAACATATTTGGAATACTTTATGAGTGGTTTCTTGCAAAGGCAAGTTTCCCTTAATCAATATTATTCTTTTAATGGAAAGCTTCAACTTTCTGAACCAAAAAATTTAACATCATGTCCTTGTGTTAGATTGCCAGTGAGTTTGGGGTTTTTCCTGGTTCTGAGTTTCGTGTGGCCTATGAAGAGGCTTGTAAGTATGGGGGAAAGGTGATGCTTGTTGATCGTCCCATACAGGTTACTACAGTTTCAAAAACATTCATTTAGTATTGTTATGCATTATATAACATGGAGTCGCATTCTCTCACATAGTAGTATATTACTCATTTTATTTCAAATATATTTCCGATGCAGATCACGCTAAAAAGAACATGGGCCAAGATGCCTCTGTGGCACAAGGTAAAGTTTGTATACACCTTGATGTTTCAAGATGTCTTTTTGCCAAGCTCTGAAGAACACGGCAAAAGGGTAAGTCTTACTGTATACATGTTTTTTTTTTGTTTCTTTCTACATATGTAATGTACTGTGATTAATCATATCTAATATATCTCAATCTATGATAAATTTAAATCGCTTCAGCCGCAAGAAATGGAAACTGCCGATTCGATGACTCTGTTGATCGAAGAACTGAGCAAGGAGTTTCCATCCCTCATAGAAACACTTGTGTATGAGCGAGACCGGTTAGTATTCTCTTATCACTCTCTACGATGTAGTTTCTCTGATTCTATAAGCTTGGCTTGTCATTATTCATCATCTGATAACTGAAATAGACGTGTTGGTATTAACAAATTAAATAGAGAGATGATTAATGATTGACTGGTGGGCAACATAAATGAAACTCTCAGGTACATGGCAACCGCTTTGCTGGATATTGCAAGTGGGTGCAACTTGGTTGTGGCAGTTATCGGTAATGGGCATATTAATGGAATCAAGAAGAATTGGAAACAACCTGTATCGGTTCGTTCTTGTGAAACTTATCGTTGACAGTCTTATTTCCTTTTCGGGCTGTGGTTTATTTTATACTTTCATGGAATTTACAGATAGAGGATCTTATGGAGATACCAGGCGATGGGTCAGTGTTTACAGTGAAGAGGATAGTATCATCAGTGGCGATTGCAGTAGCAGGAACAGCTATATTTACTGGCATACTTCTTGCAAGAAGAAGATGAAGTAGACTGTGATGAGGGCAGAGTTTTTTCTCTTCATTCTACTGAGTGAGTGAGCCCTACAAAGGAATGATACAAACTTTATACCATAATGGTTATATTTCCACATAATAATTTCTCTTTTTCTGTCGGCTGATACAATGGTTATGTTTCACATAATAACTTCTTTAATTCTTTTGGATCTTCTCGTTTGCATATAACTCTACCAACAAAATGGCAATGTACTCAAACCAACTTCAGTGTCATGATTCTTACAAGACAAGAAAGAAAAACTAATATACTTTTTATTTCTTTATTGGCCAAGTTTAAAACCAAATGCAGACACACAAATCCGAAAAGGTCACATCACAATCATTATCATCATCCTTATTATTTTTAACGAAAACACACAAAACTCCCACACACTAAAAATTTGCACCACTTAACTATTTGCAACGGAGCATTGCCTTCTAACCACTCCAGCTGACCCAGTCTTGACATTGATCCGACCCATTTTCTCCATCGACTTGGCAAACTCAGAGAAGAAGCTCTCCACCGACCCCTTCAAGAGCTGGTTTATGTTTGAGAGCGTTGTGGGGTTGGTGGTGAGAGCAGAGTCTGACTGAAACAGACCCCTACGCTTGAGGACGAGCTGGTAATAACTAAGATCAAACGTTTTACGGCTCCCTGGATCCATCTCCACTATGGTCGTGTTATCGTTGAGGCTAGGGCATTTTCTAGACTTGAGATTGGCTGCGTATTGGCTGTCTAAGGCTGGATCTTGGTCTCCACGACCAGTGAAGTTGTAGAGACGGTTTGTGAAAGACGAGCAGTGAGATACACCGATAGTGTGAGCTCCTGGCATAAAACAAAACACAATTTTTAACGAAAAAGCTTGAAATGTATGCTAAAATATTTTACACAAAAAAAGAACGTAATCGGCTTATGTGACGCATAAAAGTGGCAAATAGGGCAGAAACGATTTTTCTAAAACAATTTAAAAAAAAAAACATCATGGACGAGGAAAATAAATTTAGCTTCCTGTGTAGGCACTAAATCCTATAAATCGCCAAGTTATTACTTATATCCTAATGATTTTTTTTAACATTAGTGCTTAGACTTTACCAGAGAGTAAGACAAGGTCCTTAAGATCAAGTCCTTGGTTTGCAAAGAGTGTCTGAAGATTGGTGAAGTTACTCGTAGGAGGAGGGATGTTAGCTAATGCCTCTGATGCGTTCGATATCCTCCCATCTCTTCTTCCGGTCGGTACACTCCAGCTTGGTCCTCCCTACAACATACCAAAATTTACAATATGAAATACTATACCTAGTAATTTACAATAATGTTTTGTGAATATTATATAATGCTAACGGTGAAAACGACGGCGTCTCGAGATGCTAGAGCGATAATATCAGCGCAAGAGACGATTCCGGGACACTGAGCTTCAAGCACAGTTTTGATTGCCTCGATGAAGCCAAACCCTCTAACCGTTAGGTTAGGAGTTGCATCTCTCTCTGCATTTCCTGACGTTGAGTTTATCAGCACTGATCCATCACAACCCTACATGGACATGTACATATATTTTCATTAACTCAGTAGCCAAATAGAATGTTAATTCTATAAAAATATGAAAAATAGTTTACCCGAACAAAACAATCGTGGAAATGCATCCTCAAGAGAGCAGCGGCAAGAGAAGGAGCGTTAGAAATGTGGTTTGAAACAAAATCTTGAACAATCTTTTCGGCGTTAGGACAAGTGTTTGCATAGAAGTTCATCTGCAACTGAGCTTGGATTGGTCCGACCAATCCCACAAGAAACAGAGAGAGTGAAAGAGCAATAGTTTTCAAGCAATTCATCTTTATATTTCTGGTTTTTTCTTAGACACAATCTATTTTTTGGGGGAGGATTATGTTCAATGTGTGGTGTCTTGGGACGTTGGACGTTGTTTATATAGAAGTTTGAATGTTTGGTAATGTGTGGCTGGGTGCATGGGTCCATCTAAGCTAACTAACATGTGCTGAGTTGTCGGTTTTTATTTTCTTTTTTGTTATTTTCTGATTCCTAATCAGCGCCACTCACAATAAAAATTCTGAAGTTTTGAACCCATAAATATATAAATGTTGCGACAAAAAGGAAAAAGAGTATATCATGTTTCGTCTCAATGTATATAAGTCCTTAGAAAAGATTTAAATGATTTCTTTTTATGTTTGGACAATAGAACTTTTGTCTCATTTCACAGATGTGCCAATGTACTATTTGGGTTTTTTTCTTCTCAAAAACACTTTTAGGAAAATTCTAATTTGACCAAAAACTTGATACTATTTTTAAATTTACTTTTAAAAGATAACTATTTTCATAAATAACTTTAATTTGTGATGAAAATACTATATTAATCCTCTTAAATCATTTATAAATGTTTAACCATCATTTATTAAACATTTATAGAGGTTACAAACTCAACCTCACTTCCTAAATATTAAGATAAACCCTAAAGAATAATCATTAAATCCTAAATCTAAAATATTATGATATTTTTGATTAAATGTTTTTTTGAAAAGATGGTATTTAACTTTTGATATTTCAAAAATATCATAATATTTTGGATTAACTTTGTAGTTAACTTTGATACAGTACTTATATATATATATATATATATATATATATATATTTTTTTTATTACAATACGAGGATATGTGGATAAATTTATTTTCCTCGTTCATGATGTTTTTTATAACACTTTGGTCTTGTGGTTAATTAGGAGAATTGAATGTAATTCCCTTTTATTCTTATTTTCTATTTTTCTTATTTGTGAATACATTTTTAGTGACTAATTATTAAAACGTGAATTCCAAATCATGTGACTAACTATATCTATTTATAGTGATAAAGTAAGGATTAGATATGGTAAAATGAGGGTGAATGTTTGGTCCATAAATGGAACTAGAGTAAGTTGTAAGTAACATATAAAAGTCGAGCAAAACGTCGTTGATTGTTTTTAGCGTTATAATGTCATAATCAACAAAAACAAAGCTAATTAATTTGCGATTTTGAATATAATTTGTTTTTTTTTTCAGTTAATATCCTAGGTTTTTTTTTGAACTTAGTTAATACCCTAGTTGAACAATATAATTTTGAGTTAATATAGTATTTTAAATATAATTTGTCTTTTGAAACGAGTTGTTCATTTCGTGAGTCCACTGATCTTTCTTTATGCCATATTTACAGTACTCACCTAATCCCCCTACTAATACAGCTAGGAGAACCGCAACGAACAAATTACTAACAGGCAAGAGAGTATTCCACGATTACAATCGTTATTTAATATTTCTATAATTCCTTAAGGTCTTAGTACATAAGATTAATTAAGGGATTTGGTATGCGATATCGATTTCTTTTTTTTTTTTGAACACAACACATCATATAAATTAAAAGTCTGCAGCCCAACTAAGAATAGTTGGTGGTAGCCAAGTACAGAGCTGATTTAGCAAGTGAATCAGCCAAGGAGTTTGAGTTTCTTGGTATATAAGAAAAGACAATACAATCAAAGGAGAGGGATAGGTGCTCGATGTCCCGTGAGATTCCGTAGAGATCCTTCGGGTGATTCTTCGAGTTGATGATAGCAACAAGTGCTTGACAATCTGTTTTGATACAGATTCTTGTGAATCCAGCTTCGAGGGCGTTGAGAAGAGCCGATCTAATAGCTAACGCTTCATCGATTTCATATGCGCCAATATATCATATTTTAATGTATAGAACTATGAATATTCCAACTTTACCACGTACATTCTTATTTGGAATTTTTGTTTTGTCCTTAACTATTGTTGTTTATATCTTGAGCCTATCTTTCTTGGTAACATGCGATTTAGAAACATTGTATTATACGGAGAAGTGTAGAGCAAATTAGAACTTCACACAAGTACTGCTCTACAGAACTAAATTATAAGTAAACCGACGAGGGAATTAATATAATAAAAACTTTAATTTAGACCAAAAAAATAATAAAAACTTTAACTGCTAAAGGAGGGCTTTTCGTCTGATTCCCACACCAATTTATTTCTAAAGTCGGTCAAACGTTGGCATCTTCTCAAAAAGATTAAGGGCAGTTTTATCAGTATCAATAGTTCTTGTGCAGTTTTGTAAAGTATATAATGATATGTGGCACTTCCGTAAGTACTAGAAGATCTGTGGGAGATTGATAAATATTAAGTTACAGGCATTTTTGTAAACATCAAAAGATCTTATGTTAAAAAAAAACATCAAAAGATTTGAGAAACTGGGATTTTTGTGTAAAAATATGGAAATATATGCTGTAATAATTGTAAATACCAGAAGATTTGGAGGATGCTGGAGGCTGGTGGAGTTTGATGAGATGATAGAAGATAAGAAAAAAAGATGATGACGAATGCGAGAACGTGTGTAACACAAATGACAAGCAATATAAATATTATTTTCAAGTTTTACAGATTGCATTTAGTAGTAATATAATTATTTTGAGGGTTGAACATAGTATTGATTTGAGAATATTATTTTATTAATGAAAATTCCGAGCTTAACTAAAAGAGTCAATATTTTGAGTTTATATTATCCCTGGGAATTTAAAATTTAAGCATCAAACAAGAATGAGAAAGATCGTGGAAGCCTGCAATGTTCTTCAAATTCCACCAAGAAACATATTAATATTTGAAAATAGGTATTATCTTAGTTGGCAATATTTTTCAAATCTCCCTCCAATGAACTATAAAATGCCCGAGAGTTTCTCATTTTTCTTCATCCCTAAACTCGGCTTAATACTCATCAAAGAAGAGAGACAACAATGGCGCTCAAGAACTTACTTGCTCTTGTGGTTCTTCTTGGCGTTGTTGGAGTTTCCGTTGCAAGCCCATATGAGAACCCATTTAGGAAGTCACAAAGTAACCCAGGCACGATGGGTAATCTTGACCTCGACTACTACCGCTACAAATGTCCACAAATGGAAGACATTGTCCGCCGTGTCACAATTCAATATGTCTCTCCCAAGCCAACTCTTGCTGCTGCGCTTCTGAGGATGCATTTTCACGACTGTTTTGTCAGAGTAAGTTAATGACATGTTTTAGTAATATGTGAAGAATCGTGAGTGGACAGTCTCACATCCTTTATATCCTAGCTAGTGGTTGTTTATGAATAAGAGACGGTGCTAAAACTTTTTTTTTTGTATTCATGTGTATTAATCAAATTAGGGATGTGATGGTTCCATTCTTATTAAATCACCAAACAATGATGCGGAAAGAGACGCTCCCCCAACTTGACATTGAAAGGCTACGAAGTGGTCGATGCGGTCAAGTCAGCTCTCGAGATCGCGTGTCCTGGTGTTGTTTCTTGCGCTGATGTTCTTGCCTTGGTCGCTAGAGACGCTGTTTTAGTGGTATCATTTTGCATTCTACTTGATATTCTCGTTCCAAAAACATTATAACATTATTGTACGTACTAACTTGTTTAATTTGTTGGTTTCCTTTTTAGATAAGAGGACCATGGTGGCCTGTTCCATTAGGGCGGAGGGACGGACGCATCTCGAGAATTTCCGAGGCTAACTTACCATCTCCTTTTGCCAACGTTGATACACTGAAAAAGAACTTCTCCGACAAAGGTCTTAACACTAAAGACCTAGTCGTCCTTTCAGGTATTTCTATATAAAGTTGAATTTAAAACCTTTGGAGTTCTTAAGGATATGATCAGCTTTTTACCAAAAAAAAAGGATATGATCAGCTGAGTATAAATAATTTCTTGAACAGGGGCTCACACCATTGGTGTATCTTCTTGCGGTCTCATCAGCAGTCGTATCTATAACTTCACGGGCAGAGGCGATTTCGACCCAGCGATGAACCCTAACTACGTTATGGAGTTGAAGAAAAGGTGCCAGCCAACAGATGTCAAGACCATAGTGGATATGGACCCAGGGAGTGTCGATAAATTTGACTCTCACTACTTCGACGCTGTGGATCAGAGGAAGGGTTTGTTCATATCTGATTCAGCACTTCTCAATGACTGGGAGACCAAGCTATACATTAAGACGCAGGTGTGGACCCGTGGAGCTTCCTTCAACAGAGATTTTGCAGAATCAATGGTTAAGCTCGGTTTCGTCGGGATTCTTACCGGGGATCAGGGTGAGGTCAGGAGCAGATGCGATCTCGTTAAGTAATTTGGATGGGTTTCGGTTTTTCTCATATGATTGAAACCCTAAAACGCTTTCTGCTTATTATGTTCTTTTATTTATTTCACCAAGTCCTTTTTCCACGGAAGTTCTATATCTTTGAATTTCGGATTTAGTTTTATGTAACTCATGTATTTCTTCCTTTCATAATGTTTTCTATAATGAATAACAATCATTGTCTGTAGAGTGATGCTGTTTATTTCTCTTTGAGTTGATACTAATAACCAGATATTTATTAGAAACTGAGCCGAACCATGCATCTTAAATAGTGTCGCACATAGTTGGTTTTAACCTTTTTTATTTGCCTCCGAAACAAATGACGTAACTGAAGTGACATGGACTGTACCGATTTGAGTTTTTTTTGTTGCCTCATTTTTTTGAAGGAAGCTTATACTTAGAGTATCTCCCATGAAACATTCAAAATTTGAGATTTTGGCTAACTTCAAACTCTCAAATACAAACTTTAAGGTTCTAAATAGTTTAACATTATTCAAAACACTATTTAATTTTCATGTTACTCTATAATTATGTAATTTATATATAATTCTATTAATACTAACTTTTGTATCACTTTAATTAATCCTTATAATTATACTTCACTTAATATTCAATATATATATATATATATATATATATATTAGTACATAAAAACTTATAAATATCTTAAAATTAAATCAGAATCATTAATATAAATTATATTATGTAAATTATAAATATTATGCATACACAATTAGACAATTTCGTAAGTTTTCTCTCTATTTGATGTATTTTCTTTTTTAAAATTTTGATTTTGTCATTTTGGTGAAACAAAAATGTCCATTGATGAATTAAAAATATTGTGTTTTGCATTTTTACTTTATTTATAAAAAATTAAATCTTATAATTAATTATTATTAAGGTTGAAGATTAAATTTAAAATACGAAAAAGTCAAAGATATATTTCTACAGTTTTCTATTTGTTGGAGCAACCCGTTCTCAGATCTTTATATCGAAGATCAACCATTTTTAAATTGATGATTCTTGTTGAAGATGTTTTAAGAGGGGAAAATGACTTTTCTCATGACACCAGTTTAGAACCAATTTAAATCACAGCTATAACTTAACTTTCACACTCCAAAAAAAAATTGTGACTATAATTAGATGAACTTATGTGATTGCCATTATTGTGAAAGTCTAGCTAGATAGGTAACAAAAATTTGATAAATGTGACCTTGAGTCCACAAAATGTGGTTTTGTATGAGAAAATGTCATTTATGTGGGCTGATCGAAACTCAAATGATTTGTCTCTGCTTCAATTTTGGTTTATGCTCTAAGATTTTGAGAGATTTTATTTTATTGTATTTGATCTTAAAAACAAGAATATAAATTTCAGATATTTACCGTTAGGAATATTGATTGTTGAAGATTAAAGTTGATGGGTAACTAAAGAGGATGGTGGAGGCAGATGATGGAAGAGATGAAAAAAAGATATGCAGGCGACGAATGTGAACGTGTGTAACACACATGACAAGCAAGATAATATTATTTTCAAGTTTTACATTTAGTATTATATATTATTTGAGGTTTAAAACATATCATTGGTTTAAGAATACTATTCTACTAATGAAAAACAGAACTTAACTAAAAAAAGTCAATAGAGAGCAAAATATAATTCAAACAAGAATGGGAAACATCGTGGAGGCCTGCAATGTTCGTCAAATTCTACCAAGAAACCGATGTTTTTTTTTCATTTTTTTGGTTAAAAGAAACATATTAATATGGCAATTGAATTTTTTCAAACGCCCTCCAGTGATCTATAAAATGCGTGAGACTTTCTTCTTTTTCTTCATCCCTAAACTCGGCCTATTACTCAACAAAGAAGAGAGACAGCAATGGCACTCAAGAACTTACTTGCCCTTGTGGTTCTTCTTGGCGTTGTTGGAGTTTCCTTTGGCGGTGATCTATACGAAGGCTACTACCGCTACAACAACTGTCCACAAATGGAAGACATTGTCCGCAATGTCACATATCACTATATCTATAAGGACCCAACTCTTGCTGCTGCGCTTCTGAGGATGCATTTTCACGACTGTTTTGTCAGAGTAAGAGAGGAGTCATGGGTGGATAGACTCACATCCAATCCTTTTTATCGTAGTGTTTGTTTATGAATAAGAGACCGTGCCAACTCTTTTCTTCTTTTTTCATTCATGTGCCTTAATAGGGATGTGATGGTTCTGTTCTTATTAAATCACCAAACAATGATGCCGAAAGAGACGCTATCCCCAACTTGTCACTGAGAGGCTACGAAGTGGTCGACACTGTCAAGTCAGTGCTCGAGAGCGAGTGTCCTGGTGTTGTTTCTTGCGCTGATATTCTTGCCTTGGTTGCTAGAGATGCTGTTTTAGCGGTAACATTTTTGTATTCTACTTGATATTCTCGTCCCAAAACCCATAGCTGGTTCTTGACATAACCGAATACAGCATTCGCCGTAAATATAATTTAAAAATATTTAAGGACAATTATACGTTGTTGCATAGTCTCAAAATTGTTGATTCTTTTAACTAAAATGTTTATTACTTCCTAAATCTTGCTAAAACCATAACATTGTTGTACGTTCTAACTTATTTTGCTAATTCATTGGTTTTTTCCTTTATTGTTAGATAAAAGGACCATGGTGGCCTGTTCCATTGGGGAGGAGGGACGGACGCGTCTCGAATATTTCCGAGGCTAACTTACCATCTCCTTTTGCCAACGTAACGACACTGAAGAAGAACTTCGCCGACAAGGGTCTTAACACTAAAGACCTTGTCGTCCTCTCAGGTATTTCTATACAAATATTCTTTTAGGGCTCTCAAGGATGTGATAAGCTGACTATAAATTATTTCTTGAGCAGGGGCTCACACCATTGGTGTATCTTCTTGCGGTCTCATCAGCAGTCGTATCTATAACTTCACGGGTAAGGGCGATTCTGACCCAGCGATGAACCCTAACTACGTTGCGGAACTGAAGAAAAGGTGCCAGCCAACAGATGTTACGACCAGCGTGGATATGGACCCAACGAGTGTCGATAAATTTGACTCTCACTACTTTAACGCTGTGGCTGAGAAGAAGGGTTTGTTCATATCTGATTCAACACTTCTCGATGACTGGGAAACCAACCTCTACATTCAGAAGCAGGTGTTGTTAAATGGGTTTTACTTCAACAAAGATTTCTCCGACTCAATGGTTAAACTCGGTTTCGTCGGTGTTCTTACCGGGGATCAGGGTGAGATCAGGAACCAATGCGATCGCGTTAACTAATTTGGATGGTTATCGGTTTTCTTTAGATGATTGAAACCCTAAAACGCTTTCTGCTTATGATGTTCCTTTATTTCTTCATTTAAGCACTTTTTGGACGGAAGTTCTTTGTTTTTGAATCAATGATCAGAGATTTTCTGATGATTGATGTTCTAAAACGCTATCTGCTTGCTCTGTTCTTTATTTCTTTCATCAAGTCGTTTTCCCATGGACGTTTGTTGTCTTTGAATTTTAGAATAAGTCATGTATTTCTTCCTTATCTATAATGAGTAACAATAATCGTTTGTGTGAAAATGTTTGTTTCTCTTTGGCTTGATATTGATAACCAGATATCGAAAAGGTATATATTAGAAATACACTTTTATTAGAAAACCGAATTTGAAGCAAAATAGAGCCAAACCACGTATCAATGTTACACAATGGTTTCAACCTTTTATTTACATGGGAACTAGGTAATAACCCGCGCCTTGCGCGGGATGTGATTATGAGTTTTGTTATTTTTAATAAAAATACATTAAATCTGTTTAATCTTGATTTTGATTCGGTTTTAAGTTTTTTTTTTAATTTAATCTTCTAAAATATAACTATTATTATAAATTATTATTCATTTTAGTTTATTCCGTTAAAATGTTTGATTTTTTTTATTTTTTCAGTAAAAACCAAAAATTAATATTATTTATTTATTTTCATGTTATGAATTTTAGATAGTCGTCATGTCGAACCAATAGTTTCATATTATAGTTTCTAAACAGATAATAATTTAAGAAAAAAAAATTATTAAAACAAATCATTTCACTACAATTTGGTCAGTAGTGAAAGAAGCATTAAGAAAAAATAATTCAACTTTCAAAAAAATTAGATGATTCAGTTGTGGTGAATACTTAGTTACCAGGTGCTCAGATCAAGGTGCACATGTATGTGTATGTAAAAAGTATATAAAAATAGTTGACAAATATATAAAGATATTGTTAATTATTATTAAATGATATTTTTATTGAAAATAGTACATGAAAGATAAAATTAAAATTAATTTAAAATAAAAAGGCCTTGACATTAGTCATTTTTTATATAAAGAAAATAAAATTGTATCCGTAAATAGGGGTGGACACATATCGAATATCTGGGTATTTGGAAGCATTCGTGTCGATTCGATCTTTAGCCACCTAGATATTTAGTGACTCGGATATCCAAAATATTTTAGAATTTTAAAGAATTTCCGATTTATCCGTAAATAAAATAAAATTTTAAAAAGAACTGAAAATTTTAATAATAACATTTTATTACAAAATTAAAACATTATTTAACTTTTAAATTCTAGTACCTAATATAATAAATTTTATTCATAAAAATATTGTAAAACTGATATAAAGTATAATATATAACACATATGTATATATATGCATATAACAGATCGAATTAGATATATGTTCCTAAAAATATTAGTATTTGATTTGTTTCGTAGAGTTACGAATATCCTGATTTTTTGGTTCAAATCAAAACTGATAACAAATCGAATCAAAATTTATGAATATTTTGCTCAACTTTATCCGTAAACAATAAAAATAATATATATATATATACAATTTGGCTTTTGATTCGTTATCTATTTTTATTCGAACCAAAAAATCCAGAGTTTTATTAGAACCATGTATGTGAGTTTTATATTAAAAAAAACACAAAATACATAGTGTGAACACATTTATGAATATAGTGTGAACGCGTTAGCATACTTATTATCAAATCATTGTGAGGCTGCCACGTGTCTATTATAGTGTGAATGCATTTATTACAATGCTTCTCCTTTAATATATAAGGGATAAGGACTTAACTCAAGTGACATTTCACACACCCTTCACACCAGAAAGTTTTGGAACCATGAGAACTCATAAGGAAAGATTAAGACGGCAAAATGGCTTTCCTCATGACGCCTATTTAATTAGTACCAACCTAATGGAGGGAAAATGTATATTTGGCTTTAAATATTTGATATCTGTTACAAAAAAGAAGAAGATTTGATATGATAATATCAACGAGAAGGAAAGATTTCTGGTTGTTTGTAGCGAAATGATTAAGCAACTTATAAGAGAATATGAATATTCAAAGAAACTTTTTGACCAAAAAAAAAAAAAAAAAAAATATTCAAAGAAACTTGAGATTCCAAAACATCATACAAAGAAAAATGAAATACTCTTGTCCTGAAAACAGACTTGAAGGAAGGAAAAAACATACGATACAAATAATTATTGAGAAAATTTTGAATCAATCATCAAAAGAGAGAGAGAGCTCTTATATTATGTTGATGAAACTCAGTTCACGAAGGCACATTTCCTCCTGATCTCTCCCTTGTTCCCGGTGAGGATTTCAACGAACCCGAGTTTAACCATTGACTCGGAGAAATCTTTGTTGAATGAGGATCCAGCAGTAGAAACTTGCGTGTCAATGTACGTTTTGGTCTCAGCGTCATCAAGAAGTGTTGAGTCAGATGTAAACAAACCCTTCTTCTGAGCCACAATGTTAAAGTAGTGAGAGTCAAACTTCTTGACACTGCCTGGGTCCATCTCCAATGAGGTCCTGAAATCAGTTGGCTTGCACCTTTTCTTCAATGCCCTAACGTAGCTAGGGTTCATTGAAGGATCAAAATCGCCTTTCCCGGTGAAGTTGTAGATACGGCTGTTAATGAGACCGCAGTTTGATATCCCAATGGTGTGAGCTCCTGCGCGAGAAACCATTATAATTCAGCTTTCATGGTGACATCAGATTGTCAACTTCAAGGAAAAATGTATATACCTGAGAGAACGACTAGGTCTTTAGTGTTAAGACCCTTGTCGAAGAAGTTCTTTTTCAATGCAGCTATTCCGGCGAATGGGGATGGTAAATTAACCTCAGATTTTCTTGAGATGCGTCCATCCCTCCTGCCCAATGGAACCGGCCACCATGGTCCGTTGATCTGTAAAAGGAGCATTAAAATTGTTTTAGAAGTGTGAGTAAAATATTTCTGCAGCCAAAATACTTGCGAAAGCACAAATCTCTTCTAATCACGGTTTAGAAATATTTTTTTAAAGCTACAGATTTTTTTTTTTCTTTTAGCTTTAGAAATCAAAATACCTAGAACACTCATGTTTTGATTTTAGAAAATTTTCTGGTAAATAATTAAATCTTTTCAAATTCACAACCAAATTTCTACAACAAAAAATTATACATTAGTTCTAAATTAAATTATATAAAGCTACAACTCATTCCAAGTGCAAAAAAATGTTACCACTAAGACTGCGTCTCTGGCGACTAAGGCAAGAACATCAGCACAAGAAACCACACCGGGACACTTCTTCTCTAGGGCTGCCTTGGCAGCATCGACCACTTCGTAGCCTCTAACAGACAAGTTAGGGATAGCATCTCTTTCTGCATCCTTGGTTGGAGATTTCAGAAGAATGGAACCATCACATCCCTATAGAACATAACAAGAGTTAGCATTGTTTTTCATATATATAGTTTCAAAAAGCAGAGAAGTGAAGTAAGCTTACTCTGACGAAACAATCATGAAAATGCATCCTTAGAAGTGCGGCAGCAAGGCTCGTCTGGCGAGAAACATACTGAACTGTGGTACGACGTACAATGGCTTCTGCATCAGGACACCGGTGTTTGTAGTAGTTAAGGTCAAGACCCTTAGGGTTAGCAACTGAAACTCCAATAACGCTCAGAAGAACCGCAAGGACAAGAAGGTTCTTGATCGCCATTACTCTATCTCTCCTCCTCTTTCTTAGCTCGTTTGTTTTGTTGAGTATTACAGAAGAAAGGTAAGAACTAGCTAGCTTGGAGATGAAGATGAATGAGAGACTCGTAAGCCTTTTATAGATCATCCAGAGACATTGAAAACTTCCATGGAGAAGTGTCAAGTGGGATTTAGTTAAACCCATTTGCAGTATTCCTCTCTTTCTTAATTTAGATTTGAAAAACATAGAAGGAGGAGGACATTGCACGGACTCCACTATCTTTTCTATTTTTGTTTGTGGTTGAATATTAAATTTTCACAAAAACAAGAACAACTCAAAATCATGCAACGACTAAGAAGTGTTCAAATAATCTTTTGCACTTTGAAAAGCTATTGACTTTGGACAACATGTAGTTAGAAGGAGGTATTTTATTGTCCTTAGCTCTCAGAGTTGAAAAATACTTATCGTATGTGGAATCCACGTTCTTACATTATTTAGAAAATCTTCCAAGTTGCTATATTTAGTAATTGGAAACTCATATGGCTTAATGCATTGCACTCTCTTGTGGGACAAGTAACAACCTAAAGACTGTCCGGAACTTGCTAGTTGTGATTGTGGATCCTTTCTATAAAATATGACGGGCCTAAAACTTATTTCGGTCTTGTGGCCCATCTAGAAAGCAGAATACAAAATTAACCACGATTTTTTAATTTATTTCAAAACCATCCTTTTTCCACCAACAAAAATTAGCTAAATCCAAAAAACATTCTACCCGTTTGATTGACCAGAAGGATGCTGCAAGGAAAAAAAGAGATATATAAACCACTATGGTTTTCTTAATATAATTTTTTTCAAAAAAAAAACCTTAGATCATATTTCCATTTTTTAAAGACATGTATTATGTATGATACATATATATGTGAGAATTGTCTATTTTACCACGCTGAAAAATTAATATAGCATAACACCAAAACAGTAAACATGTTCACACGAATACACGATGAGCAAACAAAACATCGATAGCCTCAGTTCAAAATTCAAACGATCTATTTTCAAAAAAAAAAAAAAAAAAAATTCAAACGATCTATTATATTCGTGATGATCGCTTCCAACATCTATTACGTATCATTTTTTCTGCGCTGACCTTATAGCAGTTTTTGTATATGTATATGTAGCAGTTCTTTTGAATTTAACATTTATAAAAGTAACAGGAAAAAAAAACGCAAATGTTAGGCATTGAATTATTAGTTTTTGTTAGTAGGGAGTAGGGGTGGGCGTTCGGGTACCCGTTCGGGTTCGGATCGGGTATTTCGGATTTTCGGGTATTTCGGTATAGAGGTCTAGAACCCGTTCGGGTATTTCTGTACTTCGGGTCGGGTTCGGGTATTTTTAGTTCGGATTCGGTTATTTCGGATCGGGTTCGGATATTTAGATTTTGAAAAAAAAAAATTAAAATTTTCATTTCTCAAGTTTGTTGTATTTAAAATATAACTTTCAGTTAACTAATTTTTTATTTTTAATAGATTGAATGGTTAATAGATTTGGACATAACATTTTAAAACTAAAAAGACATTAATTTAGTTACTTTTTTTTTAATTTTGGATGTAACTTTTTGTTAATTTTTGAGATAAAAAACTTGACATACATTTTAAGTGAGTAGCAAATCATTTTTTTCCGAAATTGTATGTATATCATATGAACTTAAAGTATGTGTAGTATCAATATAAATATTTTATATAAAAAGAGAGATATAAACTAGAAATATAAGGTTAATTAAATATATGTTCGGTTATCTTCGGATATCCATTCGGGTTCGGATATTATCCGTTCGGGTTCGGGTATCCAATCTCTCCTTATTCAATACCCGTTCGGGTATTTTGCTACTTCGGTTCGGATTTCGGTTCGGGTTTTTCGGATCGGGTTCGAGTGCCACTTCGGATATCGGGTAAAGTGCCCACCCCTAGTAGGGAGGGGAGTACGAAGGAAGAGGAGGTTAAGTGCAAGAGAGGCATGGGAGCAGTAAATGGGCCAAGCCATGCAGCCTCTGTGTTAACATTTAATGCTAAGAAACTACTCGCCACCCTATCATCATATATGTTCAGCTCCATCTATATACGCGTGATACAAATCAGAAATTAGCTATAGTATTTGTCTTGGTAAGTTTATATATTTAAACTCGTTTGACATGGAAATGAGCGTAAACTTGTGTGTAATAGCTTACTGCCTACTGGATAATGAAGTAAACACGCAGTATCTTTATTTATCTTCGCGTGATAAAGAGCGTAACTACATAATGCATGAGTTAAAATTATAAATGATCACTTTTTAATGGGTCCGATGATTTGTATTTAAAGAGCATAACTGCACGCTTTAGTATAACTAGTTTAACTTATGTTTTACAAAAAAAAAAATTTATCCATATATATATATTTATTATAAAATTTAAATGTCCTAAAATTTATTAATTAAATAAGAAATTCCGATTGTAACATTATCTATCTCCGTTCGATCGCGCTCTCTCTCTAAAAGCGTGTAGGATAATTAAGTGTCCCTCTCTCACCATTTAATTTCATCGCACCCTCTCAATACCCTCTGCCATTACTTCTCTCTCAATACCCTCTGCCATTACTTCTCTCTCACTTTCCTCTCTCTCTCTCTCTAAGATTTGTACCTACCTTTCAAACACTTCGCCAAAAACCGCTTCACAAAACCATCACTGGTTTTCCGGCAAACAAATCTCGGACCAGACATCGATATCGATATCGATTCACTCCTCTCTCTCTCCCTCTAGGGTTTCTTCGCTTCTTCCTCGCAGTGTATGTTTCGAGCACCTCATCATTTCTCTGGTGATATTTAGGTAGTTTATCGTAATATTTGAATATAATCTTTTTTTTTACTTTGTCTAACGGGTTGGATCATTCCACTAAAATTTATCAGCCTCTTCATAAGACTCTCATTTTCATGATGATTTTACAATCAAATATATCGCGTATGTGTTGATTGTTTAGAGTTAGTCATTTATTTTCCGTCTTAATTTTCATTCTTTAACATTAATTGATTACTAAATTATTGTTTTAAAGATGAAATACGCCAATATTATTGCAATTCATCTCTTGTCTTGTTTTCTGGCTTTCAAATATCTGTTTTTTTTTTGTTTTAGTTCATTTGCATATGAATTTCTCAACAACATTAAAGAGGAAGAATTGAGGTTAAAGGTTTGTATTCTCTTTGTATGTCATCTTTATACCATACGTTTGTTATCATATATAAAACGTGTATATAGATTATATGCATACATATATTTATCACTTATGTGTAAAATAAAAATGTTATATATATACGATGATGATACTAAAATATAGCTGGAGAAATTCAATAAATCACCCAGGCCTTATGTCACGTTGGCTGTAAGTTGTATAATAACTTCTATGTTGGTCCCTCGCACCGTGCACATAATTATATTTTTCATTTCAGGTTCTTAAAAAATATTTAAGCAAAAAAAAGTTCTAAAAGTTGCAAAAAGAGATTTTTATTTGAACAACAATTTCAAAACCTGCTAATGATTACAATATGCTTGCTAACAAATGAGTCCAAAATTTCTCTTTTAGCTTTCTCTTTCCTCTCTCCTAAATAATCAATATTCTATTATAAAAATGGAATTTAAATGGTTTACTCTAAATCAAATATTACAAATCATTATACATCTTTTTTTTTTGAACAACACAAATCATTATACATCAAAATTGAATTATTAAGTGATTTTTCATGTACACTACTACATACAATTCTTAGTCCGTTTTAAAGTTATAGTTTTAACCTGCTGGTTAGTTTTTTCTAGAACGCAAAAAAATGGGGAGGTTTGAATAATTTGGAATTTGTGAAATTCATTATTTTTGGTTGGTTATTTAATAGCATATTAATATATGAGTGTGATGTTTTATTTTTGTTTTTTTTTTCTGAAAGGCTCTTCCTTCTTTTGCTTTCAATTAGTGGGTCCTTTGTTTCCTACAAGCATCTGCAATTTCTTCGTTTTTCAATTTGCCTATATCCTTTTGTAACATCTTCAAGAGGAAGATAGAAAACTCCAAAATATTATAATTGTTCACGTGGATAAAGTATTGCCATACATTTTTCACAATATTGGTGAAATTTATCTTCTTCTTGACTTGACTCGACTCGTACCTAAGAAGAAACCCTAATTTTTTGACATCTCACAAAACGTTCTGCTACTTTTGTTTTTATAGGGTTTGCTTTCAGTTTCCAGCATAAACAAGATGTTCGAGCCAAATATGTTGCTTGCAGCTATGAACAACGAAGATAGCAATAACCACAACTACAACCATGAAGTCAACAACAATAACAATGAAGGATTTCTTCGGGACGATGAATTCGACAGTGCGAATACTAAATCGGGAAGTGAGAATCAAGAAGGAGGATCAGGAAATGATCAAGATCCTCTTCATCCCAATAAGAAGAAACGATATCATAGACACACACAACTTCAGATCCAGGAGATGGAAGCGTATATGCATATTATTCACTCATAAATTTCATGTTTTACTTATTCGAAAAAAACGTTTTTCATTTTTGACAATTAATTTAATATTATTATTTTGGTGGATAAATAGATTCTTCAAAGAGTGTCCTCACCCGGATGACAAGCAAAGGAAACAACTGAGCCGTGAATTGGGTTTGGAACCTCTTCAGGTCAAGTTCTGGTTCCAAAACAAACGCACCCAAATGAAGGTATATATATACTCTTATGTCCACATACATTTCTGGATATACATAAGATAATTTTGATGTATATATATTGAAAAGCTTATGTTTATGCTTTAGACGTCAGACCTATGCATCTGATCTCTATCACACTCAATTTTAGTATATAATTAGGGAATATCATGATATATAATATAGGCCTAATTAACGAATGAGAAAATCTTTGGTGGTTGATATAGAATTTACTACATTGATTCTGGCAGAACTTTGGCAGATTTAAAATGTAGTTAGTTAAAACAATTGCCCTTTTTTTTGTTCACCAAACAATTGACTTTTGTATACTTTTTCTCAAGTACTTTTTTCAATTGAAAAGTTTTTCTTCGCTAAACTATATCCTTGGCGTATTCAGCCATATAAAGCTCTTTAGTTAAAAAAAAACTTGCCCATTTAATAACTAAGTTAGAACCATTTGAAACGTTTTGGAATCATGTGCTTACGTTATGCAAATATGGGGAAACACAATACGTGTACACAAGCGTATTATGTATATGTTTTTGTTTGTGCTACCGATTTATGTATGTATAATACCTATATTTTTCCTCTTTTAGTAAAAATCATTTGTTGCTTCGTTTTTCTTAAATTAGAAACTATAGTTTTCTAATTTAATTATACATGATTAACAGCAACAAAAGCAAAGGAGAAACCAATTAATTATATAAAAATAATATGGAGACAACAGAAAATGAATTTATTCTCGCATGCAGAATCACCACGAGCGACATGAGAACTCGCATCTTCGGGCGGAAAACGAGAAGCTTCGAGGAGACAACCTTAGATATCGAGAGGCTCTTGCAAACGCTTCTTGTCCTAATTGTGGTGGTCCAACTGCCATTGGAGAAATGTCCTTCGACGAACACCAACTCCGTCTCGAAAATGCTCGATTAAGAGAAGAGGTATGTGAATTAATCAACAAAAATAAATATTGATCAAGAACTGAAGCATATTTACTTTTCAAGAAAAGTTTAAATATATATTTCTGTGGGAAAATATCTAATCTTATAACATATTAGCTTACAGAAATAAAGAAAGTTTGATAATAGGAAAAGTTATTAGATAACTAATAATGTTAGTTTTTTTTGTGACACAAAACTTATATATGAAGCATATTATCTTCTTGTTTTGTCATCTAGATCGATCGAATATCAGCCATAGCAGCCAAGTACGTAGGAAAGCCAGTCTCAAACTATCCTCTCATGTCTCCACCTCCTCTTCCACCACGTCCTCTAGAACTCGCCATGGGAAATTTTGGAGATGTTTATGGAAACAACCCAACAGATCAGTTCAAGTGCATCACTGCACCAACAGAATCTGATAAACCAGTGATCATCGACTTAGCCGTGGCTGCAATGGAAGAGCTCATTAGGATGGTTCAAGTGGACGAGCCATTGTGGAATAGTTTGGTTTTCGACGAAGAAGAATATGCACGGACGTTTCCTAGAGGAATCGGACCTAAACCAGCTGGATTTAGATCCGAAGCCTCACGAGAAAGCGTGGTTGTGATCATGAATCATATTAATATCGTTGAGATTCTCATGGATGTGGTAATACTCAATTTCATTTTACATGTTATAAAAAATCTTCTATACGTAAGAGTTCTTTTTTTAACATTGGTACGGTAATGCAGAATCAATGGTCAATGGTGTTTGCGGGGATGGTTTCTAGAGCGATGACGTTAGCTGTTTTATCGACTGGAGTTGCAGGAAACTATAATGGAGCTCTTCAAGTGGTAAATTTATTTTGTCTTAACTCTGCTGTAATAATGTAAACCTAAAACTAAACAAAGACTTGGAAGTCAAGTAACCACTTTGTTTTGTCAGATGACTGCAGAGTTTCAAGTTCCAACACCGTTAGTACCGACCAGGGAAACGTATTTCGCACGTTACTGTAAACAACAAGCAGATGGTTCATGGGCTGTTGTGGATATTTCCTTGGATAGTCTCCAGCCAAATCCACCGGTTAGGTGCAGGCGGCGAGCTTCAGGGTGTTTGATTCAAGAAATGCCTAATGGATACTCCAAGCTGACTTGGGTGGAACATGTGGAAGTTGATGACAGAGGAGTTCATGATTTGTATAAACACATGGTTAGTACTGGTCACGCCTTTGGTGCTAAACGCTGGGTAGCTATTCTAGACCGCCAATGCGAGAGGTTAGCTAGCGTCATGGCTACAAACATTTCTTCAGGAGAAGTTGGCGGTATAAACATATCCCTTGTTTCACAAGTAATCTCTCATAATAAAATTTAGAAGCAGAGTTATAGTGTACTATACTGATGAATGTACAGTGATAACTAACCAAGAAGGGAGGAGGAGTATGCTGAAACTGGCGGAGAGGATGGTTATAAGCTTTTGTGCAGGAGTGAGTGCTTCAACAGCTCACACTTGGACTACATTGTCTGGTACAGGAGCTGAAGATGTTAGAGTGATGACTAGAAAAAGTGTGGATGATCCTGGAAGGCCTCCGGGTATTGTTCTTAGTGCAGCTACTTCGTTTGGGATCCCTGTTCCTCCAAAGAGAGTTTTTGACTTCCTCAGAGATGAGAATTCAAGAAATGAGGTAACTCTTTTAGTTTCTAACAACTCTTATGAAATAAAATTTTACAACCCAAATGAAAATCAAATATATAATTAATAGTTAATATTCTAATTTTAACTATTACCGTGAAATATAAAAAATTAAAAATTGAATAATATTTGTATGATTTAAAAGACAAAAATAACCAATGAAACTAATTTTGATAACAAATTACAAATAAATCCAGTTTTTATCCATCTAACCTGAATTTGTTCCGGCTTCACGGTTAAATCTGGTTTGAGCACCGGTTTGGTCCGGATTTAAAAACACTGTATTTAAATTTTTTCTGAGACATTGCAGTGGGATATTCTGTCAAATGGTGGAGTTGTACAAGAGATGGCACATATTGCTAATGGGAGAGAAACAGGAAACTGTGTTTCCCTCCTTCGTGTAAATGTGAGTAGATTATGTGAACTCTTGTTATAACTCATATTATCAAGGCTAATGATTTTGAATATTTATCTTATGTCACAGAGTGCAAACTCTAGCCAGAGCAACATGCTGATTCTACAAGAGAGTTGCACTGACCCTACAGCTTCATTTGTGATCTATGCACCAGTGGATATTGTAGCGATGAACATAGTGCTTAATGGAGGTGATCCAGACTATGTAGCTCTTCTTCCATCAGGTTTTGCTATACTTCCTGATGGTAATGCGAATGGTGGAGGAGAAGGAGGGTCGTTGTTGACGGTTGCTTTTCAGATTCTGGTTGACTCGGTTCCAACGGCTAAGCTGTCTCTTGGATCTGTTGCAACTGTGAACAATTTGATTGCTTGCACTGTTGAGAGGATCAAAGCTTCCATGTCTTGTGAGACTGCTTGAAGAAACACAGAGAGGATGATTCGGTTGAAGAGAGTTTTTTGGTGTTGAAAGGGGGAGGAGTCAAGAGCGAACCTTACAAGATATACCATTGAGTAAGGTTATGGATTGTAGTGTTAAGTTTTGCTCTGCTTATTTGTTGAAACTATAAGCAGTGACAAAACTTTTTACTTGAGAGTGACAATGCAAATGGTGTAAAGAGGTTCGGGAATTGACTTCCCTTGCAACATACTTGGTCAGAGATGCTTTTCAACTTGTTTTTTTTTTTGTGTCACTTCTTTCAAAGCTTTTGGTTAGAAAGACCTTAATCAAGAATTTGAAGTTTGTATTCTTTTGGGTTTAAATTTTGTTTATATTGAAAGTATTGTTTTATTTCTCTTAAACTTTTTATGTGTCTTTGCTTATTGCTTTGTAAGCCTATTAAAGTTGGTTTATCAGAAAGCTCACACTTTAGGTTATTATGGTTTCAGCTTAAACTGCACCAAAGATATATCATGAATCTGATACCAACCAAGGAAAAGTATCATTAATACTCTGTGACATAAAGAAAAGAGATGAAAAAAGGACTAAATCAAATGAGAAACTCACCCCTCAAACAAACTTTCTTCTTGTCAAAACAAGGGATCTTTCGGTCGAATGAGACACATTCCCTGAACATATCATTTCCCCAAAGCTCAGCAGCCTAAAGATTCACAAAAATAATATGAGAAAAAAAGATGCAACATCCAAAAAAAAAAAATACAATATCCAAAAATGTAACTGCTTTGCTAACTGTTGGTCTACTTAACCGAACTAACAAACCGTAAGGAAATCTCCGGTTCAGTTAAATCGTCTTTCTTTCCGGTTCAGTCAAGTTAAGTATTGAATATTAATTTTTCTAACAGCTGAGCAAAGACAGAGTAAGAGAGAAAGGATGAGCGAGACGAGACCAGTGCCGAGGAGAGAAAGCCCGTGGGGTTTACCGGAAGGTCACCGTGAGCCCAAAGCTCACCGCTGCAACGATCGCGTCGAGGACGTCGTCCAGGTTTTTCATTCTTTCCTTTGGATCTCTCTCTCTCAAAGTATTCTCCTAAGATTTGCTGTTGAGATTCAATATAATCTGATATTTATAGGCTTCTCTTAATTCGAATCGAACCAGAAATGGTCAGTGAGATTTAAATTGATGAAAGATGACAACTTGTAGCAACTATTGGAATTGTTGTGATCCTTACATAGTGTTTTTATGCATTAAAGGAATTGAATTTGCTTGCCACTGAACATGATTCTCGTATATGCTAAAATCTTTTGGCAGGCGTTTTTCGAGGGAAACCCATTTAAGACAGTTCCAGGACCTTTTAAACTATTCTACCGTTGCATGCGCTCTAAGCCAGGGTATGTATGTGTGCAATCTCATACTCTTACCATGATCGATCATAGTCTTGTTGTTGTTGTTGACAATAAGGCTACAGGGTCATAAAGTGTTTACCTTTAAGCCTTTTCTCTTCGCTCTTAAATCATTAGGCTCTGCACCATTCATCTTGTTTGTTTATTTCAGAGAGGAACCAACAGAGCCATTCACATACCTTGACCTGGAACCTCCAAAGAGACAAGCAAAACTTGAAGAAAAGTGAACTACCCACTCCTTTTTTATTTACCTTGCAGCTTTTTATCTGACCATGTAAGCGCTAATGCTAAGATAGTGATTTTAAGTTTTCATTCATGTATCAGCAACATCTTCTGACTTTATCATGATGCCAATAAAATTAATATTTGAGTTTCATTTCAGTTTTATCTTGTGATGATTCTGTTACTTCTGATGATGAGTTAAAGAAAGATGAGTTTTCATTACGTATCAGGGTAAAGCTTTACAGTTTATCTCTGGCTTTTGGTTCCTTGCACTTTTCTATTACAAAATCTTATGATAGTTTCTTCTATCCTCTAAGTATGTTCAGAGTCATTTATATGAATCGCTGAATCTTATCCGTTTCAAGGAATGTCACTACGTTGTGAATGTGAACTCCCAGCTCCACTTTGGCTACTCTTGAGTTTCTTACCACTCTTCTCTTTCAGCATCTCCTTGATCTCTGCCTCCTTCGTATCCACAACTTTGATCAACTCCTTGAAACTCGGCGCTCGTAAACCTCTCCCTGATCGAGACGACTCACTCACTTCACATGCCCTTTCCTCTTCATCCCCACTATCTGGCAATAACCTCTGGTACTGCCAGAAGACCCTCCAGAAGAAAACAGTGAGTGCTACAAAGCAAGTGATGCCACAGATAAGAAAGAGTCCCCAGAAACTCTTGAGCGAAAGCTCAGAGTTCTCGCCGTTCGATATCTGCATAGAGCATTCGTGCTTGTAGTTAAGCCATTTCCTGTGTATCTTCTCAAGCTCCCCCTCTTCAGAGAGCTGCAGGATAGCAGTAGACATGTCTACCGCTAAAGGGGAGTCTCTCTGGAATGCGAAACCCCAGCCTGTGCGTGTGAACACTTGTCCCACTGTACGGTACTTGCAGTTACTGTTTGTCAAAAGGACTTCGACGTAAGGAAGCTCGTCTACAATGGCTGCAACGCCGCCGGCTTTGGGACCGAGTTGGAGAGCAGAGAGGTAGTGTTCTTCGTCTCTTAGTGGAACAATCCTGTGAGGAGATATGTTAAGCTCGTTGACAAGATAGTTTCTAGCGAAAGTGCCGTCTTGAACACCTATTGGTTCATTGCTTTGTATCAAGCTATCTATTCCTTCAATCCGAGATGTCAGCTGCTGAACGGTTAGGATCGAAGTGAGGCTAGCTGTGTAGCTTGAGTTGATGATGAGAACCACGAATAACCATATGATTAACACCAGCCTCCCTAATGTGCTCACAGTGTTCTCTCCTGAAAGATCAAAAGGTGTGAATCCACTGATCCTCTCAGGGAACAAAGAAGTAAGAGTATACTTACTATGAGAGAAGAACATGGTGGAGAAGCTAAACCAGAAGATGGTGATGAGTTGACGCTTAGGAGGGCCTCTGAACTCCTGGTTGAATCTGTGTTCAAGAATCCAGACGATAGCTCCCACAAGGAGAAAGAAAGCTCCAGTGACAGCCCACATCTCTATAGTGAATGGTTTCAGGAATGACCAAGGACTAGACTTGGCCGCCTTAACCGGAGCCACCACCACAAGCCCTGACTCTATAAACGGCTGTGTGAAATCCACAAACCTTGTCCTGTTTGTAGTAATCGTGATATCTCCTACTGCTACATCAAAGTTCTGAAAAGAGAAAAAAGACAGGTTAACATCTTTTGAAACATGCGGTCTTGATATTGTATAGCTTACTCACTTCTGTAACAACTTCATTGATTAGATTGTTGTAAGAAGGATTCTTCTTCCCATCTCCATACAGTATATAGTTTCTAGGAACAGGATAGGGAAGCAACTCTAACGCAGCTTCAAAGACATCTACACAGTAGCCTCTAACACCAGGCGGATTCTTGTCTTTAGAGACGTAATCTTTATAGCTCACACGGTTAGGCACCGCGATTTTCAGCGGCTTTCCGTTGTTAGGAAACACCCAACCGCGAGGAGGCTTAGTCACTTCACCCGGCCATATGATTCCATAAAGACGCTGGTTAGCTGTAGATGTGTTTGGAGGCTTAGAGTACAATGTCTCTGGAGTCACCACTGAGAGACCTGAATGATTAGACCAGTAACCCACTCTCCGCGGACCTGTGCCTGCTATGTTAAGGACTTCGTAAGCAGGGTTTACTCTGTTTCTCTCTGCATCAAACTGGATTCGTCCCGTCAAGCCAGTATGATTCATCCCAAGAATGATCTCAAGAATCTTCTCCCCTTCGTTGAACACGCTTAGTGCTGATAACTGAATGCTGCTATCACTTGTTTTGGTCAGGTTCTGATCGTTGGAGAATGTTATTGTATTGTGTTCTTTAAAGAAAACATCGAGGGCCCGAGCAATCAACCACACAGAATCATAAGCATACAATGCATATGAGTTGAAGCCATTCTTCCATCTCCCTTTAAGCTCTCTTTTCATATTACTCTCGGTTGTGTAATGGCGAAAAGCAACCACTCCTTGCAAGAGATCCATCGTCTCCGAGCCCACAGGCTCCATAGAATCCAAAGATGTTGGTAGCCAGTCCGTCGCGATCCACACATAACCGTTTCCCATCATCCCAAGCGACTTAGCCACCGTGAAAACGTTTAAACCAGAGTCAGGATTCACATGGACAACGTAAACACGAGAGGCCTTCAGGTTAACAGAGACCAAAAGGCTTTCTATGGAGGTGGACTCCGCGCCGGGCGTGATCGCAGCTTTGTAAGAGATCTTGGAGCGTTTCTTGGCCAATGCTTCGCTTAGGATAGATATACCGTTACGACCGTACTCGTCGTCGACGTATATGGCAATGACTTGTCTCCATCCGGAGTAGGATATGAAGTCTGCGACGGCGTGCATCTGGAAGTAGTCGTTCTGAGTGGTGCGGAGGAAGTAAGGGTATTGTAGAGAGGAGAGAGTTGGATCCGTTGCTGCGAATGATAAGAGAGGTACGTGAAGCTCGTTGGCTACGTAGGAAATCATGTGAGCGATTCCTGAAGATTGTGGACCGATGGCTGCTACCACTTGTGTTTCCATCAGCTGCAAAGCTACAAACCATGAAAAAGAAACATGATTATTTTTGTTACAAGTTTTAAGAGAGGAGAAGTAGTTTTATTACCTCCCATAGTGCCTATAAATCCACTGCAGTTGGAGTCTTGAAAGACGATATTGAGCTTGGTACCCTTGAGGACGGTCTGGTCAGCGTTTACATCGTTCATTGCGGCTTTAAACGCAGGTTTAGCCGCTCTTCCGATGAAGGAATCATAAGTAAACAGAGCTCCAACGTTTACAGAGCTTGGCCTCTGAGGTAGTGGTGGTGAAGTAGAAGAGTTTCTTGAGAGAACACTTTCACCAGCACATTCCTGTGTAACGACCAGCAAGACAGAAACACATAACAACGCAATGGAAACTCCTCTTGTCATCATGAAAAAAGCACTGATTGTTTCTTCCCTTGAGCTTATGTAACCATTTGTTTATTTGAAATGACACCTGGAGCATGAATCAAAACTTGAGATTTAACATACACAAAAGGGATAAAATGGTTCAGAAAATCTAGTGAAAGAAGGCAAACAAACCAAGAAATCAGGAGTTAGATTCTGTAGAGATTGGTGGATACACACTTGTGTCTGTATGAAGCTTTTGGATTCTGTAGAGACAGGTGCTTACATGTGAAACTAGAATGGAAAATAAAAGAAGTGTAAGAGGGCCATCTTAAAGATGGTTTGCAAAAAGGAAAAAGAAGCAAAAAAGTGTGATTAATTCAGTGAACAGAGGATAAATACGGTGATGGCAGTGATATGTCAACTAATTAAAGATTATTCTTCACACAAACCAAATAATTAAGGGAACATAAAGTAACTAATAATAGCGGTTATATTCCAACTTGAATAAAATAAAAAGATTTTAATTCTGCAGAACATGGCAGTGGCCAGTGAGTGGTTGAAGAACGAATGATGTCAAAAGTACATACATGTAAATATCTGAATTTAGACGATTTTCTTTATTGAATTAAACTTAACTAAATTTGTATATGAAAAAAATTATGTTAAATTTCAAAATACTTTAAAGAAGATTTCTTTGAGATCTTTGCAAAAAAATAAAATCCTCAAATTCAAGTACTTCTAACCAGCTGAAGTATAGTTTCTTCTTGTGAATAAATATATGTAGAACAAAAATAAATGAACAATAATGCAATTGTAACAAAGAAAAGAAGAAGCAACCTTGGAACAAGTGCGAGCAACAAGCTTGAATCGGAAATCGATATATTATTCTGGAGTAAACGAGTGAGTTAGCACTCGACTGGAGCATGAAAAAAGAGAGACAAAGAAAAGAGGAAGAAGAAGCGCAGCAGGAGTAGAAGAACTGTTTACTCAAGCTCACGCAAAGAATAATTAAAATATTATCTCATTTTCTTCTTCTATTTTATTAATTTTTTTTTTGTTATCAATGTTTTTTCTGTGTGGTCAGTGTAGTAGTCTAGTAGAAGTAGGCCAAGATGTGGGGTATCCCATATAATTTATTCATGCTATTGAAGAATCAAATTGTATTTTTAATTTTAATTTTGTTAATTGTTTGCCCTTCTCATTTTGATCCGTTCTTTTCTTCTGTTAGGCCGTACGTGTTAAACCATGTTTTCCATATTGATATCAAGCTAACCCACATGGCAAAAACTTTTATAAGTGTCAATGTAACAACCTAGTTGGAGGGGCAGCCTTGGTCAAACAAGAGATATTCTCACCCATTATTGATAAAGTTAGTTATACAACTGGTTTTAGGACCAGAATTTTTTCATACGTTAAAAAGGTGCATGAAGCACATGGACGCGAGTATTCTTTGTCTTTAGTATATAGTTCATAAATCATAAAGGAATATTATAAAGCAGATATGCATCTGTAATTAGTTGAAATATTAAATTTAGTTTGTTATTAGTTAACAAACTATTGAACCCCAACAGAACATTTCTGTTCAGAGATGACAAAAAGCATTTGGCGAAAAGAAATCTAGACCAGTAGAATATATAGTTAGATTTTCCTACTTTTAGTCAAATTTTCTCAAGTTGTTGTTTGGATTTTTACGAGTGTGAGGGCCCTTATCATCATCTTCTTCTATCTTCCTCGTGTTTTATTTGTCTAGTTAGAGTACAGCCATGTCTATGTTTATCGACTTCAATTCATCTCACATCCACCTTGATTGGGCTTAGCTGTTGATAATGGGCCCAAATGATTTTAAAGGTCTTCTAATGGGCCGTAAGAGCAATCATTTCAAAAATGTACAAACAAATAGAACGGTGGATCAGTCATTGTGGATAAATAACACTCTTCTCCTCTGGAGCAGAGCTCCGTCTCTCATCAATCCCAGCAATGGCGTCCTCAGTCGTATCCTCTTTTCAACCCAGGTAATGCCGACATACTAAAATCATTATGCTGACTATGATTACTTCATTTCGCTAGGGTGGAAATTGAAAGTTTATTAGAATGTATCTCTGCCTTAATCTTACATTATCCTGGTTCCAATTCAGTTCATTTATGATTTAGATATCTGGTAGAGCTATTACCTTTCTAGAAATGTTTTGGTTTTGGTTTTGTCTGAAGAAAGATAGAATACTTTGCCTTTGTTTAGGTCATCATTTTTGGGAGATAGAAACGCGTTCAAGGTCTCAACAACACCACCATTTACTCAAGTGGGTTTCTCCAGCAAGACCATCGAGTGCAAGGAATCAAGAATAGGAAAGCAACCTATCTCTGTACCATCCAATGTAACCATCGCATTAGAAGGTCAAGACTTGAAAGTCAAAGGCCCATTAGGAGAGCTGGCTTTAACTTACCCACGCGAAGTTGAGCTCCTCAAAGAAGACTCCGGTTTCTTGAGAGTCAAGAAAACAGTCGAAACTAGAAGAGCTAACCAAATGCACGGCCTTTTCAGGTTGGCAAAGTTTCTAACCTTTATTATATTAATTGGTTACAAAGTAGGCCTGTGAGTTCAGGTAGTTCGTTTTTTTTATTCAACATAAATTTTACCGAATTAACCCGAAAGATAGTTCGGTTTGGTGGTTAGTTTGGCTTTTGAAAATTGTACAGAAGTTTTTTTGATTCCGGTTATATTTTGGTCAAATTTTGTTATAAATCCGAATAGGTTTGGTTAAATTTGGTTAGTTCGATTACGTCGTTAGTTTGGTTTGAAAATTTTGGTTAGTTTGGTTCGCCCTATTATAAACCTTGAACTTTGTGCTTGTTGCTTAGCCCTTTGTAACTGTTGTGTTAGGACGCTTACGGATAACATGGTAGTGGGAGTATCAAAGGGATTTGAGAAGAAGTTGATAGTAGTGGGCGTTGGTTACCGTGCTACCGTGGAAGGGAAAGAGTTGGTTTTGAATTTGGGGTTTTCACACCCGGTTAAGATGCAGATACCAGAGAGTCTGAAAGTGAAAGTGGAGGAGAACACGAGAATCACGGTGAGTGGGTACGATAAGAGTGAGATAGGGCAGTTTGCTGCGACGGTGAGGAAGTGGAGGCCTCCGGAGCCGTACAAGGGTAAGGGAGTGAAGTACTCAGATGAGATTGTGAGGAGGAAAGAAGGCAAAGCTGGAAAGAAGAAGTGATCTTGTTTTATGTATTTACAGTTTTACGTCTTGTCTCTTTTCAATGTTGATGTGTGTATTGCTCAAAATTTGCTTAGAAGATTGAAGATGTGTTGTTTTGGGATTCTGGTGATTTTTTAAACTGAATTGTGAAGAGTTACTTATGTGTATGACCTACTGAAAGATGGCCAATCAATTTATTAACATCTTGAACTGAATGACACATGTTTTATTTCGAACCTAAGAACCAAACAAAAAAGTGAAGTTTGGTTTGGGTTTAGATACTATAAATTATCCGAGTGGATTTTATATGTTTAAAGCGAAAAAACCTAAATCGAACCAAAAATTGAATGGATACTAAATTTATATAATATACTCTTTATGCCTACCTATATCAACTATATTTATTTTTAAATAATCAAATACTTGAAAAAAAATACTCTTTACAAATCAAATTATCGAAAACTTTTTTATTGAAATATCCAAAAATTAAAAAAAATATCTGATATTTAACCTTAATTAACCAAAAAATTAGAACCGAAATTAAACTCAAAATTAGCTTGGTTGAACCAAAAATCGAAATAACTGAGCTAGAACCTAATCGAAATAACTGAACTGCAACCGAGTAAATTCTTTTAAATACGGAAAACTGAAAACCAAATGAACCGGTACCCGCTCTAATTCCAAATATAACAATGGCTTATAAACCGATTAGGAATCAGTTTAACCGGAGGCAAACAAACTCCTTCTCTGCGTAGCTGCGAAGCGAACCACCATGCCTCCGATGAAGAAGGAAGAGGCAACAATGTCAGAGCCTAAAACCAAGTACGATCGTCAACTCAGGTACACACACTACCCCTCCTCCTCAAATCACTCGTCGAAGGCTTCTTCTCATGAGAAGAAGTAATCTTTTCGAAAAACCGCAGGATATGGGGTGAGCTAGGGCAAGCTGCTCTGGAAGAAGCGAGCATCTGTTTGCTCCATTGCGGCCCCACCGGCTCCGAAGCCTTGAAGAATCTCGTCCTCGGTGGAGTTGGGAGCTTCACCGTCGTTGATGGATCTAAAGTCGAGCTTGGTGACCTTGGAAACAACTTCATGGGTATTCGATTTTACTATTTATAGCCACTCTTTGAGTTTCCTGTAGCTTATGTTGATTTTGTTTTTGGTTTCATGTGAAAGTTGATGAGAGGAGTGTTGGTCAATCAAAAGCTAAGTCTGTTTGTGCGTTTCTTCAAGAGCTTAATGATTCTGTTAAGGCCACGTTTATTGAGGAGAATCCAGATACTTTGATAACCACGAACGCATCTTTCTTCTCTCAGTTCACTCTTGTTATAGCTACACAGGTACACTATTGAGTATTCTACTTGTCATGTCTTAGTATTCACCAGCCAAAGCCTTAATCTTTATTTGTTTCCTTGGGGGAACTGTTAGATATGACTCATGATGCCTTCTATTCAATGTTTTTAGATTTTACCTATGTGCCTTTCCAGGCAAAGCTTTAGTCTTTTTTTTTTTTGTCATGCCTTGTGTGTAGCTGGTGGAAGATTCAATGGTGAAGCTTGATAGAATCTGTCGAGAAGCAAACGTCATGTTGGTTTTTGCTCGCTCTTATGGCCTTTCTGGCTTTCTTCGTGTCTCTGTTAAGATAAACTACCTTTCTTCACCCAATATTTTCTAATGAAACTAACTGATTACTATGAGTATTGCCAATGGTTAGGAGATTGCCCAATTGAAAATATGCTAAGTTGTATTTCTATTTTTAATTTTTGTTTCCTTGTTTGTTAGGAGCACACCGTAATTGACTCGAAGCCTGATCATTTTCTTGATGACCTTCGCTTGAATAATCCATGGCCTGAACTCAAGAGGTTCACTGCTTTCATATTCTCGTTCATTACGTTTTTTTGGGCATCCTTTAACGACTGTGTGATGTGACATTCTCAATTATTCGTTGAACTGCAGTTTTGTGGAGACTATTGATCTAAATGTATCAGATCCCGTTGCGCATAAGCACATTCCATACGTTGTCATTCTTGTGAAGATGGCTGATGAGTGGGCTCAAGTCCCATAGTGGTAATCTTCCCTCTACCAGGGAAGAGAAGAAAGAGTTTAAGGTTTAGCTCTTTTATTGCCACTTTGCAAATTCATTAACTAGCTTGCTTTTCTAATCTATATTTATCCTTCAAAACATAGGATTTGGTTAAGTCCAAGATGATATCTATGGATGAGGATAACTACAAAGAAGCTATTGAAGCCGCTTTCAAAGTTTTTGCTCCTCGTGGAATCAGTAAGTTGATATCTCGTGTGGTGTGCTAACTAACAAAAACTTTGCTGTGGGTCTCAAATCACAGTATTCTTGGTTTCTGTTACAGGCTCTGAGATTCAACAAATTTGCAATGATACTTGTGCTGAACTGAGTTCAAATTCCTCAGATTTTTGGGTGATGGTAGCGGCTCTGAAGGTTTGAAACTAGCAAAATTGCTCTGCGGAACTCATACTTTCATGTTCTTTTAAGAATTGCAAGTACTTAGGGTTGATAAATAGTTCGGAGTTCTACTTCAATGAATCTGTGTTTCCTTCATTGCAACTCATGTTGATTTGTTCATAATACTTATACATCACCACCTGCAGGAGTTTATCTCAAACGAAGGTGATGGAGAGGCGCCCCTTGAAGGCTCTATACCAGATATGACATCTTCAACAGAGTTAGTGCAACTCCTTCGATAGCACTGAGTTTTATCCGCAGTCTATATTTCAGATTGCTAATAATGTAGCTGCATTGTTGCAGACACTATATCAATTTGCAGAAGATCTATCAAGCGAAAGCTGAGGCTGACTTTCTTGTCATGGAGAAACGAGTTAAAAATATTTTAAAGAAAATCGGTCGAGATCCGAGCAGCATATCAAAACCAGCAATCAAGAGCTTCTGCAAGAATGTAAGAAAACTTAAAGTGAGAATACTAAACTTCCTGACGAACTTAATATGTATTCTAATGCCAATGGTCTACCTATTACTTGTTTATTTTTGCTGTTGAATCAGGATCATAAACATTTTGACTAAAATATTAGCTGCCATATGTGCTTTGTAGGTATGCAGATATCGTATGGTAGAAGACGAGTTCAGCAATCCTTCTGTAACCGAAATTCAAAAGTGTTTAGCCGACGAGGATTACAGGTGCCAAGTCCTTTTCATATGAACACAAAAGCATCAAATTTTGAAAGATTACCTTTCTATGTAGCTCTTATGCTAATATTGTTTACTGTGGCAGTGGTGCAATGGGATTTTATGTTCTTCTTAGAGCTGTGGACAGATTCGCTGCCAACTATAACAAGTTTCCTGGCCAGTTTGATGGGTAAGAAACTCATTATGGAAACAAGCTAAATCCTATTTCTGAATATTGGTCTTTGTTTAGCTATCATTAATATGCAATATTATTTTCTGTAGAGGAATGGATGAGGATATTTCTCGGTTAAAAACTACTGCCTTGAGTCTTCTTACCGACTTGGTCTGTAACGGCTCAGTGCTGCCTGATGACCTTATCAATGAGATGTGTCGCTTTGGTGCCTCAGAGCTTCATGTGGTTGCTGCCTTTATTGGAGGCATCACATCTCAAGAAGTCATTAAGGTTCATATTTCCTTCTTATTGCCCTGAACTTAATTGCTTAAAAGCACTAGCTCTAAGAGATAATTGAACTTGTTGGTATGTGTGTGTGTGTGTGTGTGTATCTGTCTTTCTCTGTGTTGCAGCTTGTCACAAAACAGTTTGTTCCGATGTTGGGGACGTACATCTTCAATGGCATTGATCACAAGTCTCAGTTATTGACACTGTAGAATATCTTCACTCGTTAGTTTTATTATATCTTTTTAGATACAAACTGTTGAAAAGAGAGTGCGTAATGTTGTTTTAGCATATCAGATGAGAGACGTGAGAAAACTAATTGGTTTGGTTCGGTTCTTTTTGTTATTTGATTTTGGATTTATGTGCCTAAAGCTTATCCGATTTAGGTTCTCTCTTTTCCCATTGAGATTACAACATTTCATTAAGATGTAAGCATATATTCAAGCATGCATGTATGTATACAATTTACATATATGATTAATTGGAAGTGAATACTGGTTGGTGGCTTTAGTTGGGGAAATAGTAAACATTAAATATCTATAGTAAGGTTTAGACATGTACACCTTACAAATGCATGTGAGAGATATTTAATTTCTCTCTAGATTTTACCGTTGACTTTGTCGGCATCGTGGACTCTTACTAGTTGTCCTAAATTTAACTTTCCCATGACCATACATCATGGCTGTAATATTCACATTACCCATGGTAAATGTGAGTGAAAACAAAGCACTATTTAAAAAAATAAACAAAATAACAAAAGTAAGAAACCATAACATTAGAGTTATTAACTACCACATCAGAAAAATTCCAAAAGAGACTAGTTCTGGTTTTATACTATTTCCTGTAATATAAGGATTAGCACTTCTCGGATATTAGGGTCATCAACTGTCAAGTGTCAAATAATATGGTTTGAAATGTCAACAAGTTTTGGATAATATAGAAAAGTAATTAATGAGCAAAATTAGAAATCGAAAGCTACTGATGAGAGTCTGAGTTTGAACTAAGTATAGTAGGTGTAGGTCTACTTTGACTATAGAGAACACAATTTTTATTAAATGGTTCCCGGCAATGGCCCAACGGCCCCAAACGCGTAGAACGTAACATGCATGGGGATCCATATTAATGGCTTCTTCATCCACTTGCTTATTAATGTTTACCACTCTTAAGATTCATCTATCTACTATAAAAGGCAATGTTTAGTTCCAGTACCTGATACTACAGGAAAAAAAAAGAGAGGAGACATTACAGTTTCTTTCTCTTAGGGATGGAACTCGAGAGTGTTACATGTTTGATTCTTTTTTTAGTTTTGCTTAACTTGAGTGTGGAATGTGTTCTTGGGGATGGGTCTGTGGTGGGTCCTGTGAGGTATAGGGACGATGATTGTAGGTGGGGTCGGAGGTGTGGTGGACGTGGCCGGTTTGGACGCGGTGGTGGTGGAGGTTTTGGAGGAGGTGGAGGTAGAGGTGGTGGTGGCGGAATTGGGGGTGGTGCAGGGAACGGTGGAGGTTTTGGAGCTGGCGGTGGAATTGGTGGCGGAGCGGGAGGGGGAGTTGGTGGTGGAGGTGGAGCTGGTGGCGGTGGAGGAGGAGGTATTGGTGGTGGCTCAGGTCATGGCGGAGGATTTGGAGCGGGAGGAGGAGTTGGTGGAGGAGCTGGTGGGGGAATTGGTGGTGGAGGTGGAGCTGGTGGCGGTGGAGGTGGGGGTACTGGAGGAGGTTCCGGCCATGGTGGTGGGTTTGGAGCTGGAGGAGGAGTTGGTGGCGGAGCCGGTGGAGGATTAGGTGGTGGAGGTGGAGCTGGTGGTGGTGGAGGAGGAGGTGTTGGAGGTGGTTCCGGCCATGGTGGCGGATTTGGAGCTGGAGGAGGAATTGGTGGCGGAGCTGGAGGAGGAATCGGGGGTGGAGGTGGTGCTGGTGGAGGCGGAGGTATTGGCGGTGGTTCCGGTCACGGCGGTGGATTTGGAGCAGGTGGAGGTGTTGGTGGTGGGGTTGGTGCAGGTGGAGGAGTTGGTGGTGGTGGAGGAGCTGGCGGGGGTGGAGGCGGTGGTGTTGGGGGAGGATCCGGCCATGGTGGTGGATTTGGAGCGGGAGGAGGAATCGGTGGTGGTGGAGGTGGTGGCGGCGGTGGAGGCGGCGGTGGTGCTGGTGGTGGATCTGGTCATGGTGGTGGTTTTGGAGCTGGAGGGGGAGTTGGTGGTGGAGCGGGAGGAGTTGGGGGAGGCGGTGGTCTAGGTGGTGGTGGCGGCGCTGGTGGAGGTCATGGGATAGGACATGGCGGAGGAGGAGGCTTTGGGATTGGAATAGGAATCGGTGTTGGGGTTGGTGGAGGCTCCGGTCAAGGGTTTGGCAGCGGAAGCGGTAGTGCCGGTGGCGGACACCGTTAATCAGAGCTCTTATTAACACTCGCGTTTTAGTGCACTCGACAGTTCAACTACTACGACGTCGACGTACTTGTGATTCTACTTTTGTCATGCATGAAAACAAAGCAAAATGTATGCTAAATCATTTTTCATTTCAAGATGTGTTTTCTTTTATTTTTGTGTAAGAATGTTTTGGGAAAACCAATAAAAATATTGAATATGGATTAATCTTTTTTGTTTTTACAGCAAATACGAAGTATTATAATAGGAACAGCATTTTTGGCCTAGTTTCTAAACGGAACACATCAAACATTTTTCCACAATTTATTTCTCTCCGAAGTAATATACGACTTTACAATGAATAAACTCGTTTTACATGTAGATAGGCCCATCTTCTTCAGATTTGAGGTCCTATCGTCAGATATATCTCCACCTAACCAACATCTTGGCGGGTAGAGAGGTTTTGTTTAAGGGACTTGGCTGGATAGTGGGCTCAGGTACAAACATCAACATATGGACAGAACCTTGGTTATCAACTGAATCACCTGTGGTCCCCATTGGTCCTCCTACTGCACACAATAAGGATTTTCGTGTCTCAGATCTTCTTAAGGCGAATTCAATGGAATGGAATGTAGAAGCTATTCGAGAACACCTACCTCAGTATGAGGTCCAGATCAGAACTTTGACTCCTAGTCAATTCCAGATGCAGGATGAGATCGTCTGGTTACCTGAAAAGTCAGGTTCTTATTCAACGAAATCGGGTTATGCCCTCTGCAAACTAAACGATGGACCTGCGGACTTGACTTTTGATTGGAAGAAGAATGTGTGGAACGTTAATACGTCTCCCAAGCTCAGGCATTTCCTATGGAAAATCAAAAATTTGGCGCTGTCGCTTGGAGAGAATCTGTTGCGCAGGGGAATGGCAGTGGATGGGAGATGCATGAGATGTGGAGTGCTGGAAACAGAGAGACATATCTTCATGCAATGTCCATTTGCAACACGGGTCTGGGAACTAATACCTGCATCCCTTAAACCTACCCCTAACTCGATCTCCACACCAGCGTCACTGCTCCTATCCTGTACCCGTATCATAAACCTTCCTCCTACAGGCCTTAGCTCTACTGCACTATATCCGTGGGTCCTCTGGTACTTATGGTCAGCCCGGAACAAACTTCTTTTTGACAACCAGGTCCTAAATGAACAGGAGGTAGCCACGCTGGCAGTGAAAGAGGCAAGAATATGGCAGGCTGCTCAAGGGGAAAAACAACAGAAGCTAGTGCCGAAAAATAGAACTGTGGCAGTGGAGAAGGCTTTCTCTAGCGAGACCACTCACTGCTTTGTTGATGCTGCATGGAATGCAACTACAAGGGGAGGAGGTTTCGGGTGTATCTTCAGGAACTATTCCAACACGGTGACCCTCGCCCAATTTTCTTCAAATCGCTGCTATGTCGGCTCTGCTTTCACTGCAGAAGCTATAGCGATTAAAACTGCACTCGTGGAAGCAGTTAACTTGGGACTACGAACGCTGGCTGTATGGTCAGATTCACAGTCTCTCATCACAGCAATCTCATCACATGAGAGAAGGATCGAAGCTCAAGGCGTGATGCATGATATCTTTCATTTAAGTACTCTATTTTATGCTGTTTCTTTTCATTACGTTCCCCGGCTCAGTAATATGGATGCTGATGCCTTAGCTAAGGGAGCTCTGTTGAACTTTGTTAACTCTGTTTGAGTTTGAAATGCAAGTAAGGTTTGTTCAAAAAAAAAAAAAAAAAAACCAACATTATCCGAAACTTAACTTTTATAGCCACATGGCTACCAATATTTAGTCAATTTACTGCACGAAATCCGATTTTGGTCGAGATCAACATGTCTAACGTTCACAACGTAACACATGTAAACTTCCTTATAAATCATGCATGAAATAACTCTTTTGTTGTTAAACTATTTGGGTTCATATCTATGACCCGTTGTTGTCCTCGATGATATTTAGAAATCAAATCCTGAAGCCAATCCACGGGGTGGTAACCTCAAGATAATATATTTTAGTGGTGTTTTTGGCCTTTTGATATATCTATGTCATCATGCTTCAACCGCCTGTACATGTCTTTCTTCTTCTCTTCCAATACTTAAAGACTAACACTCACACATGAAATAACACCTCATGGTTACTTCCAACAGTAAGAACATCAACCAAATCAAATGCTAAATCTTTCATCGATTGAAAGGAGGAGGCCATTTGGAGAAAGGAACAACGTGTGGAACATTTTTTCATGTGTAAGATTAGTAATGTGAACTCATATATCTAAACAAATGGAGGACTGACCAAAAATTATTTTAACGATGTAAACTATAGAAACATTGATTTTTTCCGTCTTGTAAAGAAAGATGTTTTTTTTTTAAAACCAAAACTTGCAAATATGTTAGCCTTTCTATTTCAAGATAAGATTGATGTATTTACAAATGCAAAAATAATAATATTGCTGTATAGTCCACGTAGGTATAAGAAAATAAAGAATGAATTAGTTAAGCTGGAATATATGGGTTTAAGATATCTTTCCAATCTCTGTGAAAAGTACCAATACTTATAGTTTTTCATTATTTGTGTATGTGGTTTTGACCGCGAGTTGATTGGATCTTGGTTGTTAGAGCATGATTATCCACAGAAACCCATTTGTGTTTCTTAAGGGTTATTTAAGTATATAAATGTACTTTAGTGGACTTAAGAACTTTACTTAAGAAACTATTCGATTTTGTGCCTCCAATGGGAGTTTCTTAATTAAGGATTCTTAAAATAAAAATCCTAACCACAACCTAACTCAAACAAGCAAGCAATCCTAACATTTTGACATGAATCTAACATATTTATTACCAAGCAAACAATCCTAACCACAACCTAACTCAAACACGTTTTCCCTAACCACAACCTAACTCAAACAAGCATTTATTAACAAGAGCAGTAAATAAAAAAGAAAGAGTTGAAGAAGAGTAAAGTTTTGATCGATTACCTCAACTCTCAAACTCGGTGTAGTCACTGTCGGAGATCATAGTCTGCTACCACGCCTTCCCTGCTGCCTTGATTGCCAAAGCCTCCTCCTCTCAGATTAACATATTCAAACCACAGTTAAAAACAAACACTTTACACAAACCACACGAAAAGAACTCTAACATATTCATACTTCTACAGACACAAATCCCATAAACCCTATCATATACAAACTCGATCATATATATTCCAATGCATACCAGACATGAATCAGTATTTGTTCTTCACTTCTCCGTTATTAAGCTTTTGGATTATTCCAAAATAAAAACGATATATATAAATATATATACTAGTTCACTATCACATAACCAAATGCTTGTGAGGCCATATAATAACACTAACGATTTCTGATCAAAATAACACAACGACAACACAAGTAAGACACCGATAAGTCTTGAAACCTAAAGAAAATGAAAGAGATAAACCAAATGATACATTCCTAAACAACATGGCCACAGAATCATAAATTCAAATCCTTGAATCACTAAGAGAATGAAAACAGGAAAAATGAGCAAAATAAACACAAAACTTTAGGAATATGATTCCCTAGTAACAAGAACAGAACAAAAAGGAGCAAACCTGCATGAAGTTGTAGCGTTCGCGACCAATGGACTCGTTCTCAGCGATAGCAAAGTAAGCAAGCATTGGGTAGTGGCCAATGTACGAAGCATAGCTATCACGTTTAATGTTCACAGCCCACTCTCTGCCCACAATTTTCTTTAAAGAAGACATTTTAGATTTTACATAACCCAGAAAATAAAATCTAAAAAAAAAACAAAAGTGAAGATTAAGATAAACTCACAATCTGCTCAAATCAGCATGACCAGTTCCAACATATTTAGCTTGAAGATGCTCAAGCTGAGAATTTATGTTGAAGTCGTACCTATATTGTCTCAGAGTTGGTAGCAGCAGCCGACGAAGAAAAAGAGGGCCGGAGATGACGACCGGAGTTGCAGAGGGCGAGTCCGGTGCTGCTGGCCTGAAGACGAACTCAATCACCACCACGAGCCAAGCCTGAGTCGACAAGGATGAAGAAGACCCAAGGCGGATGTGAGACGCGACGGCGAGCTGGTAACGGAGAAGCGACGACTCTGGAGCTTCGGGACAAGATACCACCACTTGAGCTCAGCCACGGAGACGACCTGAAGACGGAGGATCGTGGAGGAGAGCTCCAACGGAGAAAACAAGAAGACGATGACCAAAGCAGAGAGAAAGAAAAAAATGAAAAAAAAGAAGAAGAAAATATGGTGTTGACACGTGGTTGAAAAACCACACTTAAAACCGGTCACCAAAATACCCCATTAAGGATCGATAACAACCCTTTTCTTTTATTTTGATTTAATTTTTTTTTTTTTGTCAACTTGTTCATTTCATTAGTCCAACAGGACAAATTGGATCGGTTTACAAACATAATTTAAGCCCATACAGAAATATGAGAAAGGCCCAACATCATACTTAAATAAAAGAAGCGATCCAGAAAAGCTTTGTCTTCCACGTATCTTAATCGAAGCTTCAGAACGCACAAAACAATAACACGTCTCTCACACGTGTCGTTCATGCATTGAACGGCAATCACGGCCGCCGAGAAGCTTCACTGCCGCAATTCTCTCTGTAACCGCTCCTCCATCTCTGTCTCTCCACCGCCGTAAAGGTTGAAAGCCTCACTGTAATGGACGTAGATGCCCCATTCACCGACTCCAAAGCTCCTAACTTTCGCCCAAGCCGTTTCGTTTGGTCAGAATTTCTATCCACCATCAGATGATAAAACTGGGAAGAACTCAGATGCTTCAAGAGGAGACCTTATCAGACCATCTTCACTATAAAAGATGCTGACTTTTCTAAATCTCCAACTAAAACAACTGAGATTAATCCACTACCACATATTCCTTTCGTAAAGGGTACTTCACTCCAAGCCGATCTACTGGCCCCACCTCAAAGGAGGGTGAAGGTTGATTCCCATAAAAGGAGTTGGTGCGTATCTGAGAAGAAGAAGATAACCCAACGCTAAACAAAACGGGATATGAAATAGTTTGCGAAAGAGGAGAGTTTTATTTAAAACTGAACCCAAAAAATCAAAGAAAAGAGAACATCCATGAAGAACAGCTTTGATTTTGAGTTTGGAGACACAACAAAAATCGCCTATGCGAAACATCAAAATCGCCAAAGCGAAGACTGATCCGCTAATCGGAAAACATAATCGCCTAAGCGAACAAAACAAATCGATCTTTCGATCGAAGAGTTATTTTATATTAAAACATAAGGCATATCTCTTTTTCCCTGTGAAAGATATGAGTTTGTGAACAGGGAAAGAAAGAGAGAATTATCTCTCTCTAAAGAAAAGAGAGAGAGAGCCTCAGTCTTTCAAATAATACTATTTATTTTGATTTAATTAAATCATCAATTTTATCTAAGGACTCCATTAAGGATTCCCGATAATGATGGTCTTAGTCATATATTCAGAGCTCGCTACTTTGAACTATAAAATATATTTTTTTGGTCGGAATGGCTGAAATTCCCAACAGATCAGGTGTTTATTATCAATTTATCTCGTTTCGATTGAGCCTGTACCAGAGTTAATTGACAAAGCGTGCTCCAACAGTAATTTTTTTGCAACTGTTTATATGTCATCACTTACTGAGTCGGTTTAGGTTTGGATTAGGTTACTAATATCCGGTTCAGGTTTGGATTGGATGGGCCAGATTTCTTACATCCCCAAATCCACTAGATTGGTCCAGTGTCATATACTCAACTCATTCATGGTTGGCAACATTCAATAATCATAAAATAATATTAAATCAACCGCAAACTATGAAAATAGACATTTAATTCACAGTATAACTAACCATCACGAACACTTCAATATTTGACATGATGAGATGTTGTGAATTTTGATATAAACATAAGATATATTAGGCTGTAAATATACTATGCCACTAGACCAAGGTCGTTTTCACAAGTAAAAGCGATTTAAAATCGTAGATAGGTTATATTTTATAAGTGATAATCATGACTTTGAATTAAGTCTTTGAAGAAAAAGAAGGCAGGTTATTTTCCGGTCTCGTTTCTCAAAAGGTCAATAGAAAAATTAAACTTTGTAAGTCACTTTGTCTCTTTGTATTTGATATCTTGATTATGATATTTACACAAAATCATGTCGCTATTCAAAGCTTCATCATTCTGCATACGAACACTTTTCACCTTAAAGCTACATTGTACTCACGCGTAAGTAGCAAAGTCTGATATGTTTAAAGAAATTTTTTACGTTTCACATGCGAAAATTAATAAGAAATCAATAGGGATCACTATATTTGTGGCACTTCCACATTTATGGCCACGTACTGGTGATATTTTTTTCCTTTTGAGTTGAATTTCAAATCGTTGCATCTATAATCAATACTCACTTTTAAAACCGGCCATTTTTAGGTGGGAAGTGGGGTTCATCGTTCACCATTGTATTTATCATATCCTCTCCATTACAAATTACTGTCAGTTCCACAAATATTTGTCCTCTTAAAATAAGAATAATAATATTGTAGAATATTAGATTGGTTTATAGATCAACGTATACTACTCGCACATATGGCATGTTGTTTGTTTATCCGGATATACATATCGATTATCTGAGTGTAAATTGTATATACAACTGTAAATATTGATGTATAAACCAATCTAATTTTTTTTTCTAGTTTTAGTAAAGCTAAAATGATACTAATTGACATTATATTCTATCTTTGGTTAAAACTATGGTTACAAAAAAGGTAAAAGACACGTTAACATAGACTTTGCTAGGGTAGAATTAGGCATGGCGTTCGGGGTCCCAATCGGGTTTCGGTTTTATCTATTCGGGTTTTAGTTTTTTGAGTTTATTAAAATCAGTCCCATTCGGGTTATATAAAAGTTTGGTTCGGGATCTGTTCGGGTTCTATCAGGTTCGGGTCGGAGTTAGTAAATCTTCAAAGAACCGGTATAATCCATTGTATTTTCGGGTTCAGGTCTCAATCGGTTCTTCGATTTAAAAATATATGATTTGTACATATTTTGTAACTAAAACATACATGAAATCGGTTCTTCGGATTTAAAATACATAAGTAAAATCGATTCAAAATCAAGAGAAAGATAAACATAGTTAGTGATAGAAATAAAACCAGATAAATGAAATCATAAAACAAAAACTAAGTTCTCATGAAATAAAAAACATTATTCAATGAAACCAAAACCAAAATTTAAAAACTTCAGGCTTCAACCGTCACATTCCACCTTCAACTTTCATGTAATAGACAATTATTTTAGAAGTTTAATAATATTTTTAAAATATTTTGGATACATATTAAGAATTAAGATCATATTTGGTAGAAGTTCTTTTTGTGATTTTAAATGGATTCATTTTTATCGTATTGGGTTCGGTTCGGATTTTCGGATTCGGTTTATTTGTCCAGCCCTAGGTAGAATGCTTGTGAGATAAAACAAATAGTAAAATGAATGTTGTGGGAAAAAATAAAGAAAATTTAGTAGTTCGCATTAAATATTACTTATACAAATTAATGTTGACAAAGAAGAAACTTTATGAAGTGGACCTTGTATGTTTACACACCTAGTTCCGTAAATAAAAGGCAAAACATAAACGCTCTTAACAACACATATGGAAGTTTGTGCATCACAGCTTCTTGTTTCTCATAATCATACTCCCTCTATCTCTCTCATAATAAGAAAAAGTTAGAATATGAATCCAGGACGTCTTCTTTGTTTCATTGGTTTTATCTTCCTCGTTGTCTCATCTGAAGCTTCAAGAATTCACGTTGAAAGAAGATGTTTCTCCTCCAAACCTTTTTCTACCCAAGAAAGAGGGTTTCTTCCTTCTCAACCCACCCTGCCGGTCGTCGGCGCCGGAGATATCTTACCGGAGAAACGGAAGGTGAAGACGGGATCAAATCCTTTGCATAATAAGCGATGAGGAAAAAGTCAGATAATTAGTTTCTCTAAACACTTTTATATCTATTTCTTTGTTTTCTTAACCACAGAGATATATATCACATATGTATATCTACTACACATAATATACATTAATGTAGGGTTTATCCAATTTTTTTAATTCTCTTCTCAATACTTAGATGTTTATAAGATGATAGAGCGTGCGTTAATCGATATTTTACATCCAGCTTTAGTTCATCGTCTATATTTTTTCAGTTGAAGAACAAATGTACTGGGTTAATTAGCAAAATAAAATAAAATGTAATGGTTATCTCGTCGGATTTGACTAAAAACGTAATTAGTCGATTCTCTTATAAAGTTTTCTTGTTGACGTAAATAAATAATAATTCAACTTTCAACATGGGACGACGCCGTTGCGTTTGCGTTAAGGCATTAGTGCAGCTGTGATACTGGTTAAAGAGATGTAGAGCGGTGGACTTAACATCACTCAAGTGGTATTCAACAGTTTGATGATGCATTGAGGATTTATAATGTGATGGAGAAGAAGTGGTTTCAAGCTGATGTCTTTAGTTATAATAACTTCACAAGTTTGTTAAAGGCAAAGCAGTGATCGTTCAGGATGATTGATAGAGACGTGATACTTATACTAATTTGATCAATAGTTACTCCAAATAAGGTTAACTTTAAGGAGGCAAAAAGAACACATTCAAAGTGATTGGCATCAAGAGATAACACCAACCTAATGTTCTCTCACTGGCAATGTGATGATCAATGCCTACTGCAAACAGATGGAAAGTAGAACCCTTAAGAACTCGGGTAAATGCTTTAAAACAGATGCTTAATTTGCATCATCATATGTTTGCAACAGAGTTAGGGTCATAATCATTAATACTAAACCCGAAAGACATGTCGAAGAAGTGGCATATTGAGAGTAACAATGGCATACTATTAAGGAGAAACCGATCTTTAAGGAGCTTTCGAGAATTTTGGGAACCAACAAATCTTAAATTCTGCAAATGGAATCTTCCTAGTAATACTTCATCAGACTTAGTCTAAAGATGTATACTTCTGTCAAACAATCCACGTCCAAAGTTAGCTTCTTTGAAACTTAAAAACCAAGAGATCAAAGTTGATTGACTCAGTGATGCAAAAGACTCTGGTTTTGAATAGTTGTCGGTTGCCACATTTGTATTTATATGTTGACCACTGACTTCTCTACACACAATTAAATGGTCCGTGTTTTGCCCCTAGTAAGCGCTACCTATCTTGTTCGGAATATAGATTGTGAGCCACACAGTGGAAATTTCCACAATTGAAGAGTCAAGCAACGTAACTTTAACTCTTATCATCGTTATGCTTTATACTCTATATATATACTAACTTCGTTGGCTACAAAACCAAATCATACGTACCAAAGTTTCTTCTTCAATATCTTTGTTTTGTTTCAAATCTTTATTTTCCAAATGGTGAAACCGTGTCTCCATGTTGATTCCATCTCCTCTTTCTTCTTCTGTCTCTTGGTCTCCAGCTTCTTTGTCAGCAGTCTTGTGTCTCTCCCCTCTCCTCGTCCTGACCAAATTGAGATCCTTATGGCATTTAAGAACGAGTTTCCAATCCTCAAATGCAGCTTAGAGTGGCCTAACTCAGATCAAAAGACAAAATATTGGACCAGCAAAGACGTTAACTCCTTTGATGGGGTTGAATTTGATAACAAGACTGGTGTAGTGACGAAACTAGACCTAGAAGGTGCATGTCTCAGTGGCAGTCTCAGTGCTAATAGTAGCCTTTTCAGATTACACCACCTCAGGTACCTTGATCTCTCTTTCAACCACTTTGATTCCTCCTCATTCCTCCCCGAACTTGCCAAACTCACAAACTTAGAGTACTTGAATCTTTATAATATGGGCTTAGTCGGTGAAATTCCATCCTCATTCAGTAGCCTAAACCGTTTAACGGACTTGATCCTTTTACGTAACGAGTTCTTCGGCAGTTTTGCACCTCTACTCAATCTATCAAAGCTCTCTCATTTAGATCTTTCCGATAATCACTTTTCTGGATACTTTCCTTGTTCTTTACTCACCCTGCCTTTCCTGTCATATCTTGGTTTGGGACAAAACCATCTCATCGACTCTCTTGAAACCATAAATTGCTCTTCATCACCTAAGCTTCAATGGTTAGACCTTAGCAATAACCGTCTCAGTGGTAGAATCGTTGAGCCTCTCTCAAAATTAACCAACCTCACGTACCTGTACCTATCTTTTCAGAACACAACCGACTCATTCAACTTCGTCTCTTTGGGCTTCAAATCTTTAGAGATATTGGATCTTTCGGGAAATGCTATATCAAGGCTTAATATCGGACCACCAAATTTGTGGGAACTACACTTGAATAACTGCAGCCTCAACGAGTTCCCCACATTTATTAAAAACCTACAGAATCTGGAGGTATTGTACATGCGAAACAATAGAATCAAAGGAGAGGTGCCTAAATGGTTATGGAGTCTGCCTTCTTTGAATGCATTGTATATGTCTGACAATTCCCTTGACAGCTTTGAAAGCTCGCCAATAAGGCTTCTTAGTTTGTCGCTTATCCTATTAGATCTGAGTTCCAACGCTTTTCGAGGATCTCTTCCTGTTTTTCCACCGACGTTGGAATCCCTGCTTGCATCAAATAACAGTTTCACAGGAGACATACCTCTTTCATTGTGCAATCAAAGCTCCCTACGTGTCCTTGATTTAGGGCACAACAACTTCAGTGGTTCAATTCCCAAATGCTTGAGTAAATCAGTAGAACATTTGGATCTCCGAAACAATAATCTCATTGGGAGACTTCCCGAGATACTCAACAAAAGTGGCTCACTTACAACACTTGACGTTAGCCACAATCAAATAACTGGGAAGCTTCCAAGGTCTCTTACCAATTGCAAAAACCTAGAGGTTCTAAAGATGGAGGGCAATAGAATCGCTGACACCTTTCCCTTTTGGCTGAAGGATCTACCAAACCTAAAAGTAATTGTCCTACGATCAAACATGTTCCATGGTCCAATCTATTCTCCTCAACATCCTCTATCATTTCCACAACTGCGGATGGTTGACATATCGCGTAACCAATTCACCGGAAGTCTACCACATGATTACTTTGTCAATTGGAGTACACCCTTGATCAGTATTTCCGAAGAGTAAGGAACAGAACCACTGTACATGTCATCTAGTTACGGAGACAATAATTACCCTTCCATGTATTTGAGAAACAAAGGAATAGAAATGGAGCTGGAAAAGATCCTTGTGACCTACGCAGCCATTGATTTCTCCGAAAACAAATTTGGAGGACAGATTCCAGAATCTATAGGCCTCTTGAAGTCGCTTATTGTGCTCAACCTATCCAACAATGATTTCACTGGTCAAATTCCATCCTCTTGGGCTAATCTCACAAGGCTCGAGTCACTGGACCTATCTCGGAACCAACTTACTGGAAAAATCCCTCAGGAGCTAGCAACTCTCTCGTTCTTGGAGTACATCAACGTTTCACATAACAAACTCACGGGACAGATACCACAGGGCACACAGATGGGAGGACAGCCTAAATCATCTTTTGAAGGGAATCTCAATCTTTGTGGTCCTCCTCTTGAGGAGAGTTGCTTCGGCGACAAGGCACCATCAACACCAGAGGCACAAGAGCCAGAACCTCCAAAGAAAGAACAAGTGTTGAACTGGAAAGCAGCAGTAATGGGATATGGCCCTGGAGTCTTGTTTGGACTCGCGATTGGACATTTCTTTTATGCGTACAAACCGGTGTTGTTCTACAAGTTGTTTCGTCTCTGAAGTGAAGTTTATGCCTTCGGTTTTATTGAAATAAGTTGTAAGGGTTTTTGTAACCGTTTCGACATGGATATGTATGTGTGTGTTCTAAAAAGAAAGATATGTATGTGTGTGAGTGAGTGATATCAACATAGATATGTATGTGATATGTTTTATAATTTTTGTAAATTTTGGTACGTAGGTTGCCCCTCCCCCAAGGAATAAAAACACCAGTTGAAACATTTAATTTCTCTACTTTGATATTATCTATCTCTCTCTCTCTGTTTCACGGATAGTATCGAAGAGAAACTTAGCTACCTTGCTGTTTTTGTTTTCCATGTTATTAGAAAGCGGGATGCCTACTACTTAATCTCTGTTTTTCATTTTCTTTTGAACTGTTTGTTAGATTGAAAATGTGGAAAAGACATTTGTCAAGTTTGTTAGAGAAACTTAGCTACCTTGCTGTTTTTCTCCAGGTTAGAATCACTGACGGAGCTTCTCTTTATTCCCTTAGTCGATCTTGGTTGAGAAATGGTGCCCATGAAGGAATTCAGGTTCGCCATCACTTTGTGTTCTACTCTTTAAGTTTCTTAGATGTTTCCTATTGACGTTAAAAAATCATGGGTTGTACTTTTGGGTCTTATAATCTCAGCGTTAGTGGGACTACTACTCTAACTTGTAGTTTCTCTGTTGACAGTCGCAAAGGAGCGAGACACTGAAAACGTTACCAAAGCCGTTACCTCTGGATGTGATGGAAGCAGCTGCGCCAAGTGATCCTGCTAAAGAACCAACTGATGAAGATAAAGAGGTTTGTGTTTTCTCTTCAAGAACCATAAAGTTCTCTCAGAGCAGAACAGAACACATTAATCCAAGCTCATGAACAGTTACTAACCGATGCTTGTTTCAACTCTTAGGACGAGGAGTCTATGAAGGAATTATCAGGGAAGGATCTTTTGAAAAGACACATCAAGAAAGCTAACAAGGTCCGTGCACGGTAAGTTCCATAGTAGTTCTCTCTCCTTGTTTTCTATTTTTATGATTAGATGAAAGCAATGTAGCAGAACGTTTTGATGGAACGGTCGAGGAAAATTGCGAGGTACAAAGCAAGAGCAATGCATGTGAGAAGGATTGAAATGGTAAAGTTTTGCTTGTACTCCAATATATGTCTTGTTTTTGTATGTGGAAATCCTATTAAGATAATATTGGTTGGTGTGTCAGAATACTCGGTTTAGTGGGAGAAATAATTGTGAGAGAGTCCTTTTATTCGGGTTCTCAAGCTTGACTCACCGGTTAACGAGATAACCGACATTACTTTCAGGCTTTCAAAACTTACATCAGGCAATTTTGGTTATAGTTTTATTAGTTGGGAGTATCTTTATGTGCCTCTGGTATGTCTAGAGAGCAAAGCCTTGGTGTTTGTTCTTGCTTGTATAGGAACAGAGCTGAGCTTTGGTATGAATCGTAAACCTATTTTATTGCCTAACCTTTGAGCCCTTTGGTTTTCTGGTTTCTGCAGTTGGAATAGCATCTGCACCTGCTACTGTTATCGTCTTTGGATCAGCCACTTTGGTTTTTGGAACATGCGTAATGTAAGATTGCAGATGTTTCTTTGTTCATAGATAAATATTTTAGATTCACACATGTAAACTCGCTTGACTGCTCTTGAATGTTATCATTTTGTTTCTGGTAGGCTGATGACATAAGAACGAAAGGCAAAGATCTGTTTAGGCCTAACATGGAGTCAATGAAGCGGTAAATAGAACCCTTAAGATCTTGTAATGGTATCAGATTGTGCTGTAAGATTGTAACAATTTTTAATGTTTGCTAAAAAGGTTGATGTAGTTTTGTATGACAAAAAGTTTTTTTAATTAGTTTGCAGTGTTTCTATTGGAGTCGGATGGCCATAATGGCAAAAGAGTATATATGAGATTAGTATTATTTTAAAATAATTTTAAAATTAAATTATGATCCATATAAAAAAAAAAAAGGTTTCCGAGTCCGACGACCATGAGACATGAGAGATTGAGAGCTTACGCAAATGTCTTGGTTGCGAGAGCATTCACCGTCATAAGTCATTCCCTTTAAGAGAGATACTGACGTAAGAGTCACGTCTGGCTAAATGAACGTAAGAATCACGTCTGGCTAAATGGACGAAAGAAACACGTCTTAGCCATGGTAAGCCCTTCTCCGGGTCGTTCCATCTAAGACTATTCACATCCAATTTGTCAGCAGGATTCCAAAAATGTGTATGACTCCTCCGTTGTTTTCTTCCTTGCTGGGTCGAATCAAATTCTTCTTCATATATCTTCCATGTTTTTATCTCTATTAGCTAAATATCGTTCTTCAGTATAAAGATTGTGAGCCACACAGTGGAACTAAACTTCCACAATTGAAAAGTCAAGCAACGTAACTTTAACTCTTATCATCGTTATGCGTTATACTCTATATATTATTAAGTTGTTTTGTCTGCAAAACCAATTCATATATACCAAGTTTCTCTTCTTCAATATCTTTATCTTCAAAATGGTGAAACCAAGCTTCCATGTTTCTTCAGTCTCCTCTTACTTCTGTTGTCTCTTTGTCTTCAGCTTCTTTGTAAACACTCTTGTTTCTCTACCCTTTCCTCGTCAAGACCAAATTGAAATCCTTATGGCGCTTAAGAACGAGTTTCCAACCCTCAAATGCGACTTCAGAAAGATACCTTTCTCAGAACCCAAGACAAAATCTTGGACCAGCAAAGACGTTAAGTCCTTTGATGGAGTTGTATTTGATAACGAACGAGACTGGTGTAGTGACGAATCTAGACCTAAGTGGTGCATGTCTCAGTGGCAGACTCAGTGCCAATAGTAGCCTTTTCAGATTCCACCACCTCAGGTACCTCGATCTCTCTTACAACTTTTTTGAGTCGTTCTCATTCTTCCCTGAATTTGGCAAACTCAAAACCTTAGAGGTCTTGCATCTTTCTTATTTGGGCTTAGCCGGTGAAATACCGTCTTCAGTCAGTAGCCTAAACCGTCTAACGGACTTGGACCTTTCAGGTAACGAGCTTATCGGTAGTTTTTCCCCTCTACTCAATCTATCAAAGCTCTCTTCTTTAGATCTTTCCAATAATCTCTTTTCTGGAAACTTTCCTTGTTCTCTACTCACCATGCCTTTACTATCAACTCTTGATTTGAGCCAAAACCATCTCATCGACTCTCTTGAAACTATGAATTGCTCTTCATCATCTACGCTTGAACTTTTACTCCTTAGCGAAAACCGTCTCAGTGGTCGAATCCTAGAGCCTCTCTCAAAATTACCCAACCTCCAAGAACTCTTTCTATCTTTTCAGAACACAGCCGACCCAATCAACTTCATCTCCTCCTTGGGCTTCAAGTCTTTAGAGATACTGCATCTTTCCGGAAATGCTGTATCAAGGCTTAATCTTGGTTCACCAAATTTGAAGGAACTATACTTGGATAAGTGCAGCATCAACGAGTTCCCAACATTTATTAAAAAACTACAGAAACTGAGTTTTTTGGAAATTGGAAACAATAGACTCAAAGGACAGGTGCCTAAATGGTTATGGAGTATGCCTTCTGTGAGGGGATTGTATCTGTCTCACAACTCCCTCGATAGCTTTGAAGGCTCTCCAAAAATGCTTCTCAATTCGTCGCTTGAGATATTAGATCTGAGTTCAAACGTTTTTCGAGGATCTCTTCCTGTTATTTCACCAAGATTGAGTATAATGCTTGCATCAAATAATAGTTTCACAGGAGACATACCTCTTTCATTCTGCAATCTAAGCTACCTAGAGATCCTTGATCTAGCGCACAACAACTTCAGTGGCTCAATTCCTGGATGCTTGATTACATCATTACAACATCTGAATCTTCGAAACAACAATCTCATTGGGAGACTTCCCGACATATTTAACAAAAGCGTTTCACTACTACAAACACTTGTGGTTAGCCACAATCAAATAACTGGAAAGCTTCCACGGTCTCTTACATATTGCAAATACCTAGAGTATCTAAACGTGGAGGGCAATAGAATCGCAGACACCTTTCCGTTTTGGCTCAAGGATCTACCTATCCTACAAATCCTTGTCCTACGATCAAACATGTTCCATGGTCCTATCTATTCCCCTCAACATCCTCTATCATTTCCACAACTTCGAATGGTTGACATATCTCGTAACAAGTTCACCGGAAGCCTACCACAAGATTACTTTGTCAATTGGAGTACACCCTTGATCAGTACTCCTCAAGAATTAGGATTGCCGATGTACATTGAAGGTAGTTACAAGTATGATTATTTCCCTTCCATGTATTTGAGAAGCAAAGGAATAAACATGGAGCTGGAAAGGATCCTTGACACCTACACATCCATTGATTTTTCTGAAAACAAACTTGAAGGACAGATTCCAGAATCTATTGGCCTTTTGAAGTCCCTTATTGTGCTCAACCTGTCCAGCAATGATTTCACTGGTCACGTTCCATCATCTTGGGCTAATCTCACCAGCCTCGAGTCACTGGACCTATCTCGGAACCAACTCACTGGAACAATCCCGCAGGAGCTAGCAACCCTCTCGTTCTTGGAGTACATCAACGTTTCGCATAACAAACTCACGGGCCAGATACCACAGTCCACGCAGTTTGGAGGACAGCCTAAATCATCTTTTGAAGGGAATCTCAATCTTTGTGGTCTTCCTCTTGAGGAGAGTTGCTTTGGGGACAAGGCACCATCAACACCAGAGGCGCAAGAGCCAGAGTCTTCAGAGCAAGAACAAGTGGTGAACTGGAAAGCAGCGGCAGTCGGATACGGCCCTGGAGTCTTGTTTGGACTCGCGATTGGACATGTCTTTTATTCATACAAACCGGTGTTGTTCTACAGGCTGTTTCGCATATGAAATGAAGTTTTTGAGTTTAGTTTTGTTGAAATCAGTTGTAAGGTTTTTGTAACTCTTCCCACTTAGTCACTTAGATATGTACGTGTGTTTAAAAAAAAAAACAAAATGTGTTGTGAGTGATATCTATAAGTTATTTCATGAAATGAAGGTCAGCCAAGTTTTTCTTTTCTTTTTTTCCTATTTCATTGTTAGTTTACTCATGTGTTGTGAGTGATATACTCTGTTCTTCTTTAAAGACTGTCTACTCTCTTTTTTTTTGTCAACGGTTTCATTTCATAAACTCAAACCAGAGTACTTGAAAAACAAAGTTTGGGGACACCACCCATTGCCAAAGCAACAACAACTAAACATAAGGTTGTGCATAGATTATAACAAAATGATAACGGAGTGACGAGAGGGACAAGGTTCCTAACAATGAAGGAGCCTGTAATCTCAATCAAAACCAACCCCGAGCGCAGGGCAAAGAAGAGGACAATCGAGTCCGCTAGAATCTGAAGACTTGAGAATCCAGATGATAATGTTGAGTGAGGAGCTTTCTGCAGCGTTACAGCTTTGATTCTTTGAGTAGAACTCACGATCCACGTTCCATTAGCCGACCAAGTCGGGAAGTTCTCAACATACCCGCCTGGAGAGGACACATCAACAAACTCAGAGGCGACCAAACACCTCTTCCAAAAGATTAATTGCTGTGAGGTGAACCGCCATGGCCAAATAGTCAAACCTGAAACAATAGCATCCATTGCCACCAAGACAGAAGTCCAGATAACATCCTCAAACTGAGGTAAAAGGAGCTTAAACCTGAAGATCGAAGAGCTTATAATATCCTCAATACGAGGTAAAGAACCATTCAAAAACAGCATAATCTCTTGTTTGCAAGGAAACAAGGATCTTCTACAAAGACAATTAAATTCTTCTCGGAGGCAATGATCGAACAAGAATGACTCACTCCAGCAGGATGACTGTCTACTCTCTTATTAAGGCTTTTTTTGTAGCCGTTTCCGGCATAGACATGTATGTGTGTATGAGTAATATCGATAAGTTATCATCCCATGAAATAAAGTTAAATAATTTATCCGTAATTAAAATAAAGTTGGTACTCAAATTTCCTTAAACATGAGAACTGAGATGGTCTACTCTGTTCTTCTTCTTCAAAGACTGTTTGTTTTACTTGCCTGAGCACGTGATAGGCACATTGTTTGGCAACGGCGTTCTGACACAGCTGCATGGTGGAGAAAAAGGGTCGATCCTGATCTATTACAAATGAAAAAAGATTTGATTATGATGGATGATGTAAGGTTGATGATGATGATGACGACAGAGAGAAAATATTAAAGAGAAATTAGATTTATATTTTGATTGAAGAATCCCAAATGGCTATACCTTACGTATGTCGTGAGAAAGATAACTAAACCATTCGGAGTTGCTTGCAGATTCTTCCACCATCATCAACCTGATAATGGACATTCTAGTATTCTACTACATATGGAATGTCTAGCTTTCATTCTGCAGGTTTAACATTACGCTGGTTGGTTAAACAATATTGATGTGTCTACGTCTGTTTCATCAAATTTATCATTTCACCATCACCAGACCGCCCTGGTTCAGATGTTCTGTCCATTTTCTCTGCTTTTTGAGACTGTTAATAAAATTTTGAAGTATCGTTGCACTTCTAGGCGTTCAAAACCTATATACACATAAGGCAATTTTGGTTATAGTTTTAGTATTTTGAAGTATCTTTATGTGCTGTAATTTCTATGATGTGTTTGTTTGTTTATGGTTGTAAAATGTTATTTCGGAGAACAAGGCCTTGTTTGAATTGTATATTTTATTGATAGAGAATTCGAAAAAAGGAATATCTATATGTATGTAAGATGAAATATAGATCTTGTAAATATCAGACTGTGCTGTAAGATTGTATGAAGTTTCAACGTTTGCTAAAAAGGTTGATGTAGTTTTGTATACCCATTAAAGTTTTAATTAGTTTGCCGTGTTTCTATTGGAGTCGGATGACCATAATGGCAAAACACGTTGAAGCTTTCGTTAGAGAGTTCTTTAACCATAATGGCCAAACGCGATTCTTACGTCTAGTTTGGTTATATTGACGTAAGAATCACGTTTGGTTAAATGACGTAAGAAAAAGACGTTGTTTGCTTCATTGGTGGAATGTCATCACTCTTTGTCGAATCTAATTCTTTTTCATGTTCTGTTCTCTATTAGACCATCTACAATGCTACACTAAAATTTACTCTATATTTCACTCTAAAATAGAGTAACTCTATTATAGAGTTGGATTTGCTCCAATGGTTCACTCTATAATAGAGTAACTCTATAATCTTATTTTTTCACTCTATATTTGGAGTAAAAAAAACAAGATTACTCTATATTCCACTCTATTATAGAGTAAACCATTGGAGCAAATTCAACTCTATAATAGAGTTATTCTATTTTAGAGTGAAATATAGAGTAAATTTTAGTGTTGCATTGGAGATGCCCTTAGCTAAATATCGATCTTCCGAGCCATCAGCCACACAAAGTGGAAACTTCCACAATCGAACACTCAAGCAACTTGACCTTAACTCTACATATCGTTAAAAGTTGTTTTGGCTGCAAAACCATATCATACATACCAAAGTTCTTCTTCAATATCTCTTCCCCATTCATTCGTCCGGATCAATTAAGTAATTAAGAAAATTCCTCTAAAAAACTTTGACAAAAAAAATCCTTTTAAACTTTTAACAAAACATGAAAACACCATCGGGAAATTTTTTTAATCACTAAACTGATTAAGAGGAACTTAGTTATCCCAAATGTGCGAAACAAATGAAACATTACGATCTCTAACAATCAAATCAATGACAGGACGCACATTCTATCTGTTTCGACACACTATGAGTATTACACATAAGCTTCAATTACCAATTAAGTAATTTAAAAAAAAAACTCCCTCCAAAAAGAAAAGTTTTGACAATAAAACAGTTTAAAATCCGTGTAGAAAACGATTTCAAAACAAGTTGCCCATAAAAATCTACACTCATACTACAAATAGACTAATGATGAAAGGATTTCGTACCTCAGCCACTGACTTCGATGGTGCGTTTAAGCTTGAGATAAGGAATGAGTTGTTTGACGCCACGCCAATGATCCTCTTTCACTATCACCAAGTTCTTAGCGCTATCAGTGACAACTGAATTAACCCCTGTAAATTAACATCAAACAGTAATTCGTAATTAATACAATACCCACAGATTATAACTACTTCTTAGGCAACCATTCGATATTTTCCATAGGGAAACTGCGTTATTAGTTCAAACATTAATTCGTAATTAATACAATACATTAAACCTATAGATTATGCTAACTACTTCTTAGGCAACCATTCGATACTTTCCATAGGGGAACTGCGTTATGAGTACGATAAACCCATACATTAGAGTACGATAAACCAGCCGTATCAATTGATTTTTTTTATAATAATTCAAAAATGGATCAGAGTACTATAAACCCATACATTAATTTGTAATTAATACAATACATTAAACCCATAGATTATGCTAACTAGTACTTCTTAGGCAACCATTCGATATTTTCCATAGGGAAACTGCTTTATTAGTAGTTCAACCTAATTATAAGTAATATTTTTCATCACCAGCCGTATCAATTGATTTTTTCTAAATTATATTTTAAAAATGGATTAGATTAGAGTAAACTCACCTTAATTCTGCTGACAATTCTTTTGATTTTGTGTTCGCAGCCTTATTCGTCTTCAATAACCACCGTACTCTGCATCATGAAAAAATGATTAATCGTTGGTTAATTTTCAATTATTGAACATAAACTTATCATCAAATCGATTTAGGACTAATACCACAATCTCATCGAGAAAACATAATTCTCAGGAAATGAAAAAAAGAAATCAGATGTTTATCATCGGCCAAGAGTCAAAATTCAGAGGATTAATCGTTGGTTAATTTTCAATTATAAAAATAAACTTATCATCATCAAATACAATTATCAAGAAAAGAAAAAAAAGAAATCAGATGTGATAAATCGGCCACGAGTCAAAAATCAGATGATTAATCGTTGGTTAATTTTCAATTATAATCACAAATCGATTAAAATGAAACGAAACCTAAAACAGATGACAAGCAAAGTTTTCCCGTAAAACATAGAACTCACAACACAAACTCAGATTTCAAACTGAAACACAAAATAAAAGACTGCGAAGAAATCATACCTCTTGACTTGATCAATGAATATTTGCTCTTGTCGCCTATAATTGCTCTCCAACAGATTCTTGATTTTCTTTTTTGTGAATGAGTTTGTGAGGAATGAATGAAAGATGATGAGGAAAGGAAGGCACGACAGAGCGCTTCTTATATAGAAGTTACGAAGAGGAGGAGGAGCCAACGGCTAGATCATTACAACGGTCATATTTTTATTATTATTAAGCGATATTTATTAGTTAATAATAACTACAACGGTCAAATTTTCGATTATTATTATTAATATATATTTATTAGTTAATAATGTTACAACGGTCATCTTATTTTTTTTAATTATTATTAATATGTATTTATTAGTTCAGTTCAAAAAAAAGATATTTTATTAGTTACTTTTGGGAGTTACGATGTTTAAGAATTTAAAAACAATCACGAATCAATGAAATAACAATAGAACGGAAATAGTTAACCGGCCGGTTTGATCCAGAGAACCGGCTCCGGTTTCCTGCGACTTCAAATTCTCAATGAAATAACAATAGAAGCCAGACTGGTTCCGAAATAATAAACCGGCCGGTTTGATCCAGAGAACCGAGTCCGGTTTCCTGCGATTTCAAATTCTCAAATCACTGGAGAAGAAGAAGAAGATATATGTCTTCTTCCTGATTGCGAACGCGATGCGAAGGTAAGATTGAATCTCCTTTGGTTCCTGAGATGAAATTATAGCGATGATATCGATTTGGATCGGGTGTTGATTTGTTGAGTGATGTTGCAGATTAGGGAGCCACCGGATTCACGGGAAGACGGGAGGAGCTGGAACGAAGGGGACGGTGGCGAAGCTCTCGATCGGAGTCATCGTTCTTCTCATCTGTACGTTCTCGCTTCTCTTCTCAGCTAACATCCGTCGTGATCCCGAGCCTACGCGTTCATCTAAGGTTGTTATGTTAGTTCACTCTTTAGCATGGATTTTGATTAGTGATTTGTTAGCTGAATATATCAGTTCTTCTTGTGTTGATCTAAGCCTTTTGGTATTTGAGTAGATTAATGTGGAAGAGCTCTGGAGAATTTGCATTTTGAGTAGTGATTTTGTAGCTGAAGATCTGTTGTTTTTCTTGTGTTGATCTAAGCCTTTGATACTTGATTAGATAAATGTGGAAGAGCTCTGAGAGAGTATGAATGTTGAGTGGTGATTTTGTAGCTGAAGATATCAGTTCTTCTTGTGTTGATTTAAGCATTTGATATTTGAGTAGATAAATGTGGAAGAGCTCTGGGAGAGTAAGAATTTTGAGTAGTGATTTGTTAGCTGAAAATATCAGTTCTTCTTGTGTTGTAGTATGAATTTTAAGTAGTGATTTTGTAGCTGAAGATCAGTTCTTCTTGTTTTGATCTAAGCCTTTGATACTTGAGTAGATAAATGTGGAAGGGCTCTGGTAAACTTTGAGTAGTGATTTTCTAGCTGAAAATCACTTCTTCTTGTGTTGTGTTGATTGTTATTTGAGTAGATAAACATGGAAGAGCTGTGGGAGAGTGCTGAGTCTCCAACCACCTTCTGCTCCACGTTCTGACTGGCCTCGTATGTTCATCTCATGTTTTTGACCTGTAAAGATTTCACTCTGTGCTTTTATCTCACAAGTCTTGGGGCTTTCCAGGAGTGGAATGATGATTATAAGAATCTTTTGATTGCTTTTTGCAGCTCCTACGGAGGAGACAAATGGCTATCTTCGCGTTCGGTGTAATGGTGGTTTGAATCAGCAACGTAGTGCGGTATGTGTGCTATTGTATGATCAAGGTCGTCACTTACACTTGGATGTGACAGATATTAACATGTGGATGATGTTGCAGATATGTAATGCAGTGCTTACTGCTCGAATCATGAATGCTACACTTGTGTTGCCTGAATTAGATGCAAACTCGTTTTGGCATGATGACAGGTATGTTTCTGTTTCAAAAAGACAAGTTATAGTTGATTAACATCTAGACAATATTAGACTTTCTGGAAAAATAGTTGATTAGTACTGGCTACAAAAGTACAAATGTAAAGTTAATGCAATGTCTATGTCTTTCTAAGTATCATCATACAGATAGATAAGTTCTTAGCGGATTTCTTCTCCTAATGTTAAGGATAGGTGTTGATGTGCATTGCATAACGTGTTTGAGTATATATGTGTATTATCTGACATATGTTTGTTTTACTACCAGTGGTTTCCAAGGTATATATGATGTTGAACATTTTATTGAGACACTCAAGTATGATGTTAAGATTGTGGGAAAGATCCCCGATGTTCACAAAAATGGCAAAACCAAGAAGATAAAAGCTTTTCAGGTAACAAACATAAAGAAAAGTTTTTGTTTTCATATAAGCTTCGAGTGTGAAAGTAAAGATTATATACTTGTGTGTTCGGTTTGACTTTGAATCAGATTCGTCCACCTAGAGATGCTCCTATTGATTGGTACCTGACAAGTGACAACTGCTCTAAAGGCAATGAAAGAACATAGTGCTATCTACCTTACACCTTTTTCACATCGGTTGGCTGAAGAAATCGACAATCCTGAATATCAACGGTTAAGATGCCGAGTGAACTACCACGCTTTGAGATTCAAGCCACACATCATGAAGTTGAGTGAATCGATTGTTGACAAACTCCGGTCACAGGAGCATTTCATGTCCATCCATCTTCGTTTCCAAATGGATATGTTGGCATTCGCAGGGTATGCTCCGTTTCAACGAACTTGTCTGCCTTTGTATTACCGTCTTACATACATCAGCAACATGGGAACTATTATCTGCAGGTGCTTTGACATATTCAACCCTGAGGAACAGAAGATAATTAAGAAGTACCGTAAAGAAAACTTTGCAGAGAAAAGGCTTATCTATAACGAGAGACGTGCTATTGGGAAGTGTCCACTGACCCCTGAGGAGGTAACTCCTTTGTACTATCTTTAGAAAATGCAACATTTGACATTTTGGTTGATACTTGTGGGTGGGTGCACAGGTAGGTCTTATATTACGAGCAATGAGATTCGACAACTCCACAAGGATATATCTAGCAGCTGGCGAACTATTCGGCGGGGAACGGTTCATGAAACCGTTTCGAACCTTATTCCCACGGCTTGACAACCATAGCTCGGTGGACCCTTCTTCCGAGGAGCTGTCACCAAACTCACAAGGATTAATAGGATCAGCTGTTGATTACATGGTTTGTCTCATGTCCGACATTTTCATGCCGACGTACGATGGACCGAGCAACTTCGCCAACAATCTCTTGGGTCATCGCCTCTACCATGGTTTCCGCACCACAATCAGACCGGACAGGAAAGGTTTAGCTCCGGTTTTCGTAGCTAGAGAGAAAGGGAAAACGGCTGGATTGGAAGAAGCAGTGAGACGAGTAATGATGAAGACAAACTTTGGAGGGCCTCACTGTCATGTGAATCCGAAGAAAATGCCCACCGGATAGTGTTTTAGACAGCCGGTTGGAGGGTGTTGGAGATTCAGATTCAACTTCTCAGACAGATTCCACGGTCGTTGGATTAGGACGGTGAGGAATCTTTGAACTGTGTAAAGCCTTTGAAAATTGTTTCAGTCTTTCAGACAAAGAAGAGCAGAAGAAGAGAGAGAGAGAGAGAGAGAGAGGTCTTTCGTCATTGTTCACACTAGCTCAACTAGTATACATTTTTCTTTACTAAACATAGATTTGAAATTTTCTTTCAAAATTTGTAACAACATCTAAGAGCAGTGATGAGATTCGACAAACATTTGTTTTTTTTTTCAATATAATAAATTTGATGATGAGCTGATGTATGCCTTTTTTGTAACTTGGTGTTTATGTAACGTTTTACCGTAGCTATGTAATCGCTAGAAGAAAAACTGTAAATGACAATCTTGTTAACGTAGTAATGTTATTAATTAATCAAAATATTTGTTTTTATTGCACTATCATTGTCGTAATCATATGATTTGAAAGTTGTAATATGCTTATATGCAGCAACATTTGAATGTATTGGAAGCTTGGCTAATTAACGGGTCATTTCCTCTTTCTGACTCAACTCATAGATATTAAAAGAATTGAAATAAACAATCTTATCAAGCTCGTTCTGATAAACTCATATCCAGTCATTGGGAAGAAGATGACTTTTACAAAACACACAGAGGATGCTGTTTAAAAGTTTCTAGAAGCATGAAAATAATATTATAGTCACTAGGAGGATGCTGTTGAGAAGATGTTTTTGGTACTTTTTCCGTTTTTTCTCTTTGGAAATTTTCCTTGTGGCTCTCTGCCTTGCATTGCAAGCAAAGCTCGAGTTCCTTTGTACTGATAATATTTCCCTCTTTGGTCAAAGACCCATTTATAGAATTATTTCTTTTTTTTCTCTCGCCTTGCTTTACAAGCAAGCTCAGATCCCTTGTATCTATAAAATGTCACTTTTGTCTAGGTATCTTCTTATTGGAAATATTTCATTTTTCTCTCGCCTTGCTTCACAAGCAAGCGCAGATCCCATGTATCTATAAAATGTCACTTTTGTTTAGGTATCTTCTTATTGGAAATATTTCATTTTTTCTCTCGCCTTGCTTCACAAGCAAGCTCACATCCCCAGCATGTATATAATATCACTTTATTTTGTCTAAAAACCCAGCCACCACCATTAAAGCGAATATGGTGAATTCTGAGTCCCATTCTTCAAACGACCAAGTCCCGCCGTCCACCACTTGTTCTCCGCATGAAGGCGGTTGCAAAGAAGCCGAGGATAAGCTGACAGAGTGTATGCTGACTCTTCCCAAAGTGAAGGAACTCACTACCAAAGCGATGACTTCGGTTTTTAAAACCGATGCTTCCCATGACGTAGCAGAAGATAAGTTTGCGGACTACATGAAAGGAGGTGCTTGCAAAGAGCCATTTATGGCACTTTCGGAATGCCCTGATAGGGATAATACGCATAAGCAGATAGCCATGTTGAAGTGTATGGAAGCCCACTCTGATTACTATCATAAGTATAACGAGATTATTGACAAACAAGTGTCGAAGGAAGTTGAATCCATGTTTCCCGGAGGGGAAGTCAAATTGGCTTTGGGGGTTCACGAGTTCTTCACGAAAGGAGAAGGAGATTGTTGCAAAGAACAATACTTTGCTTGTATGGATTGCCTCATCGAGGAGGGCTTCAACGAAGAAGAAGAAGAGGAATTTGGTCCTGGGTTTATTAATTTTGGTAAATGGCTTTTAAGGTTACTTTAGGTTATTTATCAACAAGGATGACTAAATTGTTCTTTTTCTTCTTCTTTTTTTTTCTACGAAATTTGTTCGCTTTCTAGGAACAGAAATAAAACTTTTGATAGTTGAGTTTTTTTTTCTTTCTATAATGCTTTTTTTTTTAATATATGATTTGCCCTAGTTGTTGATGTTTCAGTCAAATTGAAACCCCTCTACACGAACTCGAAAACGAGAAAAATCTTTTACAAATCAATCCCAGCACGTGTTTCTCATTTTACCACAATTTACCCAATTTGATTTGAATCACCGTAACATATGGGAAACCCCATGTCCAATATCTCGAAACGAGGTACAAGTACTAAATGAGTTTCAGCATGCATGCTTTTATAGTATTAGCAATGTTATGTGGTAAGTATACTCTGCTATACACACACCAGTCTGAGAAGGAGTTATTTGCCGAAGCTGAGAAGGAAGGTTTGTAGTTTACAAAACAAGTTCTTATTTGCTTTTCAAATCTTTTCTGTTTATCTGAAAAAACACGAGCATACAATTCGACCATTACAGGAAGTAGCTCGGATAGCACGCGAAGAAGGGGAACATAGACAGACGAAAGGAGAGAGGCCACCGGCATGGTGACAAGAGACATCGTTACAAACGGGTACATACACATTGAGATCAACTCAGTTCTACTATTTATTTTCTGCTTCTTAACTCTGTTAGTTCTGGAATAAAATTGGGTGAATATGTTATAGATGTCTTGTTTTGTTTTGCAGTAAATGGTTAATGAGTTTTAGTACTGAATCATCTTTAAGTTGTAGTAGATTCTGAATTTTCTTGTAGGATAAGCTGTAAGGCGCATCAGTGGTGGGGATTAATATGGCAACGACAAGCAGTGAAAGCAAATATGCATGGTAATCACATATAGAAGCATTAGGAAACTATTTGGTTGGTCTATATATATGAATGTATGATTTTATTTTGTAACCCTTCGTATATTATTTTTCGGTAGTAAAACGTACGCGTTAGTATATATGTATATTCATGTAATGTATACTCGCATAAAATTGTCAAATGCTTTCAATACTCATAATCATATTGCCGAACTTAAGATTGTCTCTAGTCTTGAACCTTGTTTTAAAACCAAACTTATAAAATGACCTTCTTTTCCCATGCCCATGTCTCCCTAATTAATTTGATAAAACGCTCACGGATACACAAAAAAAAGAGTCATAGCTCATAGTTATTTTTTTTGGCTACCTAAGACAACCCAACGGGAGCCAAGAAAATATTTCATATCATGATATTATCAACACAAACGTTACAAATGTATGAGATGAAACTTTCTTTAAAAAAAAAAAAAACATATACAAAAGCCACGAACGTCTATTCTGATACAAAATAAATGAAAGAGACAGCAGACTCTCCCTCAGATAATAATACACACTAATACGGATGATATGTATGTCGACCATTACCATTCTAACAACTCATATCCCACTCGCCAAGAAACTATAGCACAAACCAAAACAAGAAGAAGGTAATCAATAAGAGTGAAAAAAAAAAAGAGAAAAGATGTTGAAAGAGAGGACTAAACCACCAACCAAAACTGACTTCTCTTCCCTTTTGTCTATTGCTCATCTTTTCTGTACAAAACAAGAGGAACACCGGCTCTGCCAGGAGGCAGATATTAATCATACTATTATTTAAAAGTTGTAATTAAGCAACATATGAATGTAGTGGAAGTTTGACTAATTAACGAGTCAATTCCTTTTTTTTCTGACACAAACGAAAACAGAGAAACTAGCACAAGTTAAACGATCACTAAGGCGGCCATGGGGAGGACTCAAATACTATATACAGAGTCACTAGGAGGATGCTGTTGACAAGACGTTTTTAGTACTTTTTCCCCGTTTTATCTCTCGCAATTTCCTTTTGGCTCTCGGCCTTGCCTTGCAAACAAGCTCGAATGCCTTTGTATTGATAACATTGCCTCTTTGGCCAAGACCCATTTATAGAAAATTTCCCCGATTTGATTTGAATCACCAAAACCGTATGGAAACTTTCTCGAAACGAGGTAGCTAGGCTAGGTATCTTCTTCTTTGGAAAACTTTCATTATTTTTGTCGCCTTGCATGGCAAGCAACCTCAGATCCCCAGTATCATCTATATAATGTCAGTTTATTTTGTCTTAGAACCCAGCCACCATTAAAGCGAATATGGGGAATTCTGAGTCCACTTGTTCTCCACATGAAGACGCTTGCAAAGAAGCCGAGACTAAGCTGGAGGAGTGTGCGCTGGCTCACTTGGCTTCCAAGGTTGATGAAATCGCTACCAAAGGGTTTAAGGGTTTCGAAGCCGCCTTCAATGACGACTACAATAAGTATACGGACTACATGATAGGGGGTGCTTGCAAAGAATCATATATGAACTGGGTAGAATCCACTAATAATGATTCTGGTGATTTGATAGAGTGTGTGGAGGCCCACTCTGATTACTATCATAAGTTTATCGACTTCTACAAAGGTGTTCAGGAACAAGGAATACAAGTAATGAAAGAATTTGACTCCATCATGGAGGAGGAATCTCCTATTAGGGCTCAAGAGTGTTGGAACTATTTTTTGAACATTATGAATAATGTATTCATATGTCAAAAAAAGAAGTTTTATTTGAATGAGAAATGGAGGTCTAATGTGTGTGATTTGAAAAACTTGTATAAAGAAGCAAATACACACATTGGATATTTGAACTTGGATTTGGGTTTTTTGATTTGTTAGTTGGACTTCATGTTCATTGACTTATTCTTATAAACCAAATATATGTTGATCTTTTATATTGATAAAATATAAAAAAGAAATCCATTTTAAAGTATATTATTTTGTTTGAATTGGTCAAAACAATAATAATTTTATTCTTTAATTTCTTGGTCAAAATGTGGAATAAATTCACATAATAATGACAAGAATTAAAAACTCCATTAGTGCACTATGGAGGTTTCATTTTTGTGTTGAAAAATGAAACTTGTGCTTCTCATTATATTTCTATATAAAGGCTTGTGAGCCATTTAGAAAACACACACATTCATACAATCAAGAAACATTTCTCCCACTCAGAATAGTTATGCTAGTATTTTTTTTTTATTTTGAGTCTGAGAGTACATCACAGAAATAGGTTCGATAGATTCTGTTTTTCGGTGATGGTAAACAGAAACAATGCTGCAGTTGTATCTTGGGAATCTGAGCGCCATAAAACCGTCACACTACGGGGCGTTTAAAGATTTAAGGAAAGAGATTAACTATCTCGACTCTGCAATTCTTCTTTATTTTTATATTTTGGTATTGAAATTTTAGTTTATGTTCTTATTATTCTTTACAAATATCAGTTGTCCTATGGTAGTAAAATAAGGTTCCTACACTCTTAAATCTTTAAATATTGTTTATGCTTTTGCACTAACAATACTGATATTTGTTAAAAGTTATTGTTTTTTTTTTAAGAACAGGTTAATCGACGGCCTCGAAACAAAATCTGGATTTGTGTTTTCTTCAACCAGCTTTTGAGATTGTGTAAAGCTTGTGTTCTTGAGCTAACATTATTTTTTGCAGGATCGGTTGAATTATTTAAAATAATTCTCCTGCACTTACGTGTTTCGGTTGTGATTTGCATGATTTATTGGTTATTAGTTTTATTCCTGTTCAGTCAATAGCAGTGATCGATCTTGTTTTCAGCACTAATGATAGTAACACTGGTTTAAGTTTTATGAAACTAGTCAACAGGTGCTGATCGTGGGTTCTAGCAATCGAACGGGAAGATAAATTGCAGGTTGTGGTGTTTGATTATTGATTATATTAAATTGCAAAATTTGATGATTTAAAAAAAAAATTATGTCAGTTTTTTATCATTTTCAATATGTTTTTTGAAAAGAAAAAGAGAAAAAAAAAACTGATGTAGATTTTATATCCAACCGTTACAAATTGCAAAGGAAAAAGGTTTATTGCTTTTGGTCAAAGATATGTTTTAACTATTGATATTTAATTAGTAAAACAATATGTGGAATAAAACGTTTTTCTGGATTACTTATTGTGGAGTTGTTGTTTAAACTTTATTAGTCATATGTTTGGTATTGAGTAGTATATTAATCTGGGTTTGGTTTCTAGTGAACAAACCCATATGACAATATAGCTAAACCAAAGTGATTAATAAAATCTCGATTTTTAAGAGATCGAATGATATATATATGGAAATAGATTTAGTGAGTCGACGCCCCAAATTAAGTTTGGGAGAGGTCTGCCACATATAAATCATTTGCCATAGGAAATAAAATGTTTGTTGATATTGGTCATAAACATTTATATTTCATCAATGCTTAAATGCAAGTTACAAGAAGATTGACCATGTAAAAACAATGATAATTTTCAGACCAATATGATTGAAACTGACATGTGTATTGTAGTTTATAAAGTCAATATGGTTGAAAATAATCATATATAATGGTGGTTTTGATGACACAAATAATATCTTGTGTATATTTGCTAAAAAAGCAAAATATGTGTTTGGAAAAGATCCAAAACATACAAGTTAGATTTATAAATCAACTTGAGAGAACTATGAAAATAGTTGTATGTAAAATGTGAATTTCTAAGAATGAAACACATTTTTTCAAGAAAATTGTAATAATTTTTGAAATTGCTTTTAATTCATTTAAATCTAAAGGAGTTGTAGATTAATTTTCTAAACTCTTAAGAGATGTTAAATGTAATTATGCATGTTTTGAGCTATCTCAAGAAATGTGGGGGAAGCTTTGCTTACCATATAAAGTCGTTGGCAAGAGGTCATATGAACTTAGTGATAGTTATCACAATATAATTTTTTTATTAAAAAAAAAAAACAAGCTAGTGTCATACACTGAGTTTTGTGTATAATGGTTAATTGTATCTTGAATAAAAGATGACAAAAATCATTAGACAATTGATCTCCACTAATCTCAAGAGATTATGTTCACTATGGTGACAACCTAGGATCCTTTAATTAAAGGTGTGTCATGAGATCAAATTGTTATATCATCAAAAGGAATGGGTCGCCTGTGAATTAAGATGAGGTTTCGCGGTAACTCTACCTAACTGACTGGAGATCCCAAGAAATAGGTTCAAGGAGACAACTAAGTGAAACTAAGTCTGTCCAAAGCACTGTAAGACTTCGGTCTATACCCAGTTCCTATGATGATTAAACAGTGCTACATGTAAAGAATACAGGATAAGCATTAGCTTTTAATGATTTGTGTACATTAGCTGAAAAATTGCTACCAACTCATCATGCAGTGGATTTTTCGTTTGTACTCTCAAAAGTCCTTAGTTAGGTCTTGTCGAGTCTTTTCTAGGAAGTTGAGTCTTGTCTAGAAAGTCTGTCGAGTCGTCTAGTGTCTAGAGTCATTTCTATTCATGTGGGGGATTGTTGGAACTATTTTTTGAACATTATGAATAATGTATTCATATGTCAAAAAAAGAAGTTTTATTTGAATGAGAAATGGAGGTCTAATGTGTGTGATTTGAAAAACTTGTATAAAGAAGCAAATACACACATTGGATATTTGAACTTGGATTTGGGTTTTTTGATTTGTTAGTTGGACTTCATGTTCATTGACTTATTCTTATAAACCAAATATATGTTGATCTTTTATATTGATAAAATATAAAAAAGAAATCCATTTTAAAGTATATTATTTTGTTTGAATTGGTCAAAACAATAATAATTTTATTCTTTAATTTCTTGGTCAAAATGTGGAATAAATTCACATAATAATGACAAGAATTAAAAACTCCATTAGTGCACTATGGAGGTTTCATTTTTGTGTTGAAAAATGAAACTTGTGCTTCTCATTATATTTCTATATAAAGGCTTGTGAGCCATTTAGAAAACACACACATTCATACAATCAAGAAACATTTCTCCCACTCAGAATAGTTATGCTAGTATTTTTTTTTATTTTGAGTCTGAGAGTACATCACAGAAATAGGTTCGATAGATTCTGTTTTTCGGTGATGGTAAACAGAAACAATGCTGCAGTTGTATCTTGGGAATCTGAGCGCCATAAAACCGTCACACTACGGGGCGTTTAAAGATTTAAGGAAAGAGATTAACTATCTCGACTCTGCAATTCTTCTTTATTTTTATATTTTGGTATTGAAATTTTAGTTTATGTTCTTATTATTCTTTACAAATATCAGTTGTCCTATGGTAGTAAAATAAGGTTCCTACAAAGAGTTCTTTGGAGATTGTTGCAAAGAACAATTCTCGGCTCTTTTGAAATGCTTAATGAAGCAGATCTAGCTGAGGTGTTGACTACTTAGGTTCGTTTAAGTTATTATCAACAGGGATGACTAAATTGTTCGCTTTCTAGGAACATAAATAAAACTTTTCATGGTTTGAGTTTTTTTTTTCTATCAATGCTTTATATATATATATATATATATGATTTGCCCTAGTGGTTATTACTTTGTTGATGTCCCTCTAAGACGAACTCAAAATGAAAATCTTTACAAATCCCTTGTCAATTCTCGAGACGAGGTACAAGTAATCTTCCTCTAGCTAGGTATCTTGTTCATCTTAGTCTTGGCAATCTTTCCTTTAATTTGCTCTCACCTTGCATTGCAAGCAAACTCATATCCTCTGTATTTATAATATCTCTTTGTCTAATACCAAGAGTTTAACATCCATTATGTAATGTTTTAGTGGTTTATAAACTTTCTTTGACCAGTAAACCAGTTTCGAATCCTAGGTCACTTTTCATAATAATTTTTGACATTTTTAAGAAGTTCATAATAATAACATTGTTCATTTGTTTTTAAATATTCCAATTAACTCAACCCGTTAACCGGTATACTCAACACCGTCTGTCATCCGTCACGGAGAGTTGCCTCCTTCTGATCCTCCCTCCGTGTTGATTCGTTTCATGTTCTTATATTGTGATGGTATTGGCCAAGCAGGTTTCCAAAACACTTACCATCTTGTGGGATGCTGCAACGACGACACTACTCACAAGTACAAGAGAAAGACTAACATGGATCATGGATGATCAAAAGCAATATGAATCTCATCGACGTTGCAAGTAATACAAATCCCAGCTTTGCTAGGTATATGTCCTACGTGTTTCTCATTTGTAGCGAGAGATAGAAACAAATATTACACAACTTAATGTCTCTCTAGTCCATAGATTAAAAAGAAGAAAGGGATTTTAAAAGAGTACAAATGTAATTTCATCAATAAAATGCAGATTATCTTAAGGTTGATGGCTACTAGGGCTCGGCAAAAAATTTGAATCCAAAGAACGAATCCGATCCAAAAAAAAGTAATACCAAACTCGGATATATATTGGTTAAATATCCGATCGGGTTTAAAATTTTGATATTTAAAAAATCAGAACTGAACAGAAATCCGAATATATTCGAATCAGATTTATATACTTAAATATTTTAATTATTTTTTAGATTTAATATCCAAAATATATAAGATATTTTGAAGTTGTCTGAAATACTTGAAAATATATACAAATAGTCAAAAGTAAATATTTAAAATAGCTAAACAATATTCAAAACACCAAAAGTACTTGATATATCTATTGACTTTCCATTCAAATATTCAAGTCAAACCTATTTTGTGTTAAATTAGGTATTTTGCATATACTATTCAAATATATATATTTTATACTATTTTTAGTTTTTAAGATTTTAAAAATTAAAGCATATATGAATTTTTAATTTTTCAAAATAATTTAAATGGGTTATCCGAACCCGCAAATATCCAAACCGAACCCGAACCAGAATTTGTAAACATCCGAGTGAGACTGAATATCTAATTCCAAAAATCTGAAATCTGAATAGATTCAAACCGAACTTGAATGGGTACCGAATGCCCATACCCAATGTGGCTACCATGAGTATGAAATGAAAATAGGACTGTACACTACCTTGTTTTTACACAAAATATCAATTTACAGCTACTAAAACAACAATTGATGATATTTTCTTACTCACAAAAAATAGCTGTTTTTACTAATTTTTTACACAAATACTAGCTGTTTTTATACAAAAATTATCAAACAATAATTCATGCTTTCCATTTGAGTAAAATAGCTTTTTTACACAATAATATTAATTGTTATTCTTGTATTATGTTTTGAATGTATGCAAAGTCAGCTATGATATTTTGTAAATTCTTGAGATGGAAAGAAGGTGTTATTGGTTTATATATTTTGATTGATTTAGAAATATATATAGTATTTATAAATCCAAGTAAAATATATAAATCCGGAGGTTTTCTCTCGGATTTGAGTCTTTGTATTTTTAACTAAAAAATCCAAACAAATCCATTCAAATCCATTATAAAATCAAATATATTAGTAAATCCGTACGATTGAATAACACTTGATTTGATATTGAATTTATGAATCATTAAACTAATAACACATGATTTTAATACAGATTTGAAAATCACAGAACCAATAACACTAGATTTAGTTCGGATTTTCAAATCCATTAAAATACAATAACCAATTACCCCTACTAAAATGTACATCTATGCTACTAATAAGATAGATTAAAAAGGCAGAGATATGTTATAAAATATCCCTTTCTTAAGATTTTCCCCACTTTTACCTTTAGAAACTGTGCATGAATCTTACTAGTTGATATTATAAATAGACTAGAGAGAAACTGATAAACTAACATTTACAAAAGTGAGAAATCTAACCAACAAAATATTATCAAAGGACTTTTATTTTCAGTTCATCATTTTGCACTTCATTCCTTAAACTATGCGCAAGTAGTTTGGTTATTTACATTCATAACAAAAACTAAGGAAAAAAAGATAATTACGATTAAACGATTTTTTTTTTGAACAAACGAATCGATTTTTTAACAGAATATTTTTTTGTAATACCATTGTTTGCTATATGTATGGTTGAGTTTAATCAACTATTAAACGATATAATAAGTATTTGTGGCATCATAAACAAAATTGATATATATATACTGTATATGTGAAAAAAAACAAAATTCACTCGCTGCTAATAAATAAAAATTGACTCAGTAATAAATACAATAATGAATTATATATCAAATTCACTTTTTGAAATTATACTGTTACGAGGGCTCGAAATAACATCTAGTCTATTTATTTCCACATTTGAAAATGAAAACCACATGAACATGTAATAAATATATTTTATCAGCATATAATATGAAAGAACTATAAAATATCGTTCATACGTTTTTTATTAATGAAATATCATTCTTACGTTACTGCACTCGTATCCTAGTATCCCACTCCCTTTTTTTGAAATATATTTTTTCTTATGTATATATATATATACATACAAAGTTATATATGATAACGTAACTATAATTTTATTAAATTATTGTTGTTAGAACTGGCAAAATATTTATATTCTGTTTTCTTAAATGTCTTATATATTATTTGCAAAGTGTTTTTGGAAAATATCATCCAACTCTGATAGAAATAAACAAATACGATATACATTTTAACACTGAACCAAATACATGTATTTTCTTAAATTAATTACCAAACATCATCTATAATTGAGCAATACATATAATATTTTGTCATATACTTTTTACTGGACCAAGAATATTTTTAGGAATACATGTTTAGTAAATTGAATATGATTTAAAGGTTAGTTTCATAATCCAGAGAAAAACAAACAAAATATGTTTCTTTGTGTTCTTATATCAATAAAATTCTAACCAATTACTATATTTAAAATTTGATAAGATATTTTTTTATTTTAAGGATTAATATTTTCTCAATCTTTTGGCAAAAAAAAAACTGAATCAACATATCTGATGGAAAAATGAACATATACAGTATAAAATTTTAACCACTTAACTAAATGCATGTAACTAGTTCATATAATTATTATTATCTATATTTAGACAATAATTGTAATTATATTCTATTTTTATTTGGACTATTCTAGGAATGTATGCTTGGAAAGTTGAATATGCCTTACATGCTAAGTCTCATCATTTAGAACAAATAAAGAAAATCATCATAATTCATTTTTGTTCGTCTCTGTTATAAATTTAGAAAAGGTTATATCAAATTATAACTATTTTAAAATTGTGTATATATATCTTCCTTTTTTTGCTTCTTGACTTTATTTGATAAAAACCGCTCTAATTAATTTATAGCTCAATGATTCTGCACCACTCAAACATAACAACTTCGAACAAATGTTACAAAATTATATGCATGATTATTGTTTTATATAAAATCTGGGGTTTGAATGAAATTCACTGGCCTATATTTACCCACAAAGAAATATTAAAATACAAATTTTGAAAACTGATTTTTGTGGCCAATCTTCAAAATCTAATTTTCCTCTTCCCCTTATATATGGTTGCATTATTTCTCATTGCTCAAATCCTCTCATCACCCTTTGGTAAATATACAAATCTGACCTATTTATAGCCTCCCCATCTGTTTATTTGCTTCATCTGGGTTCCTCTTCAAACATACGCATCAACGTACCTTCCATTATATTCTCTATGCATTGCTTTACCATTAAAAGGAACCCAAAGGTTTGATTTTTATGAATATTCAAGGGTGAATGGTCAGCAAAGGTGAGATCTTTTTATTCATTTTTAAACCTTTCTCTACTATTATTTTATCATCATTCTGTCGTATGGCCTTTGTTTATATACTATCATCGTTTTCTCTGTTGCATCTATACAAAAATCTATTCCTTGTGCGGTCATATAAACAGGGATCTAATGGCTGTTGTTGGACATTAAGTTGTCTTTTTTTGCTTAAGTTGTCTTTAGATATCTCTTAAGGATTGTCTCGGTTTGTGTTCCTACAAAGATCCCCTTTTTTGAGACAGAGAAAGAGATTGGGTGGGGCTTAGATGTGTCGTTGTCATTGAAACCTTAAAAGTGTAGTTGCTTTTCTAGCACAAGTCCCTTTTACATTTAATGGCAATCTGTCTATTCAGTTTTTGTTTTGCATATAAGAAACAGGAACGAGGAGAATCATGGAGGGACCTCTGCAGCTTTTTCCTTGAAGCCTTTATTTTTTTTTTTGCATCTATATACTTGTTGTCATCATTACATCATATATATGGATAATATCCTCTGCTTGTCTATCTTTGAGTTTTAGATATGCAGAGTCTTAAAGTCTCTGACTTTTTGTTTCATTAATAAGCAGAAAAGTAAATGCTGAAGAAGGTTTTGTGGTTGGTAAAGAGGGTTAATGGTCTTTAAAGTGTTTACCTTTTTGTATTTTTTCTTTGGTGTGTAAAGGGATGGCAGCATCAAGCTCTTGTCTTAAGCAAGGGTCAGTTCCTATGGACAATATTCGCATTACACCTGAAGCAACGTATGAAGCTGTGGTTGCTGACCCTAAGCTCTTCATGGGTTCATTGGAAAGGCTACACTCTCAGTTGAGTACTAAGTTCATGTAAGTCTCTTTTTTTTCCCCTTGTCTCTTTTTTATGACTTATGAGAGTAAGTTTGTAGTTATTCTAACCAAATATGTTCTTGTGTTTTGCTTGCATTGGTTCTTTTGCTTCTTGTGTGATGCATTTGAAAGAGCCGGATCTGAGATTTTCGGGGATATAAACATTTCTTTAAGAAAACATGATAAATTTTACTTTTTTTTTAACAATTTGGGCCAAGGTCAATAATTCAGTGGAGACATTTAGCTTCCAGTTCTAACAATTCTTCATGTTGACTATGTGATAATAGGGTTCCCATCATAGGAGGGAGAGATTTGGACTTGCACAAGCTTTTTGTTGAGGTAACCTCTCGTGGTGGAATCAATAAGGTATGTTATTTCAAACTATAGTCTAACTCCAGGCTTATACACATTGTTCTTGGGATCATGTACCTTCTATGTACTACTACAGATACTTCATGAAAGGAGATGGAAAGAAGTGACTGCAACATTTGTCTTTCCACCAACAGCTACAAACGCATCATATGTCCTGCGCAAATACTACTTCTCCCTCCTTAACAACTATGAGCAAATCTATTTCTTCAGATCCAACAGCCACATTCCTCCAGGTTCTTAACTCATTACAACAACACATTTTTTCACTTGAGCTTACTTTTAACACCATTTCTTCTGTAGACTCTCTCCATACCCCATCTGGTGCACCAGGGCTTATGCAGGGGGGAGCCATGAGACCTCCACAAGAGCTTCAAGGTTTAGCTTTTACACCACAACCAAGGATCAACCCTGGAGGTCTCTCTCTCTCTCTCTCTCTAAACAAATAGTCTAACTTGAGAGAAACTATGACTGACTAAAAATTGTTTCAGGAGTTTTAAATGGTGCTGATGTGTTTGGAGTTGTGGATGGGAAATTCGAAGACGGTTACCTTGTAACTGTGACAATGGGATCAGAGCAGCTCAAAGGAGTTCTCTATCAGCTTGTTCCAGAGAACACAGTTGCTGCTCATCAGAGTCATCACGGTGGCTTCACCAACGCTTGGAACAACAATGGTCCTTATCCTCAGGGGGTTGTTACTGGAGGAGTGGCGAAGCGCCGCAGGAGAAGGAAGAAGTCAGAGATCAAGAGGCGTGATCCTGCTCATCCGAAGCCTAACAGAAGCGGTTATAACTTCTTTTTCGCCGAGCAGCACGCAAGGCTGAAGCCGCTGCATCCCGGTAAAGATAGGGAGATCAGCAGGATGATTGGTGAGCTCTGGAACAAGCTCAATGAGCAAGAGAGATTGGTGTACCAAGGGAAGGCCATGGAGGACAAAGAGAGGTACAGAACTGAGATGGAAGACTACAGAGAGAGGCTTAGGACAGGACAGCTTATAAGCAATGCTGTTCCGTTGCAGCAGAGGCTTCCTGAGCAGAATGTAGAGATTGCTGAAGCTGATGTTCCGATAGAAGAAGAAGAAGAGGACGACGAAGGGGATTCAAGCGGTGTCTCAGGGGAAAGCGAGCTACATTCTGATGCTGAGATGGAGGAGCCATCTCTTGCTCCTTCAGGTGTGAACCTTAACCCTAATCCGAGTGAGATAGTGGTGGCTCCTAAGGAGAAAGCGAGTGATGTTGTTGTGATGGAAACGTCTCCGGTGAAGAAAGCTGAAGAGGCGACTGTGGTGGTGGCTGCTCAGCAGAACTGAAGATTAATTCTTCTCTTGTTTCGTTTTGGTGTCGCAGGTAAGAAGGTTAGAGAGAGGAAAGGGTTTTATATGGTTACTTGTGGCATAAGACATTCTCTTTTGTTTTATTTTAGTTTTCTTCTGCAACAAGGCATGTTTGTTTAGGAGTGAACCTTTTTTATTTTGTAAACATTTTGTTGGTCTTTTGGAAATGCTGAGACTTGTTTTGTTGGATTTGCTGCATTGGAGCTTCTTCATTTTCAGTATCATTTTATTGACATTAGCATTGGCTAGTAGCACATGGATGCAGCCAGCAATGATTAAACATAAAACAAAATAAAAATCCATTTTGTAAAAAGAAACTCGAAGAAATTACAGGATAGTTAGTTCAAAACTTCAAATTTTGTAAAAATCCAATTTTTGTACATTTTGTTGATTGCTTGGAAAGCTAAGTCTTGTTTTGTTGCATAGGAGCTTAACCTTTTTTTTTAATTCCATCTAAATAATATACTGCAATGAGAAAAGAATAATGAAATAATTATGTGCTTAGCTGAAAATACAGAGCTAATCCTTATTTTCAAAACTTTTTTTTGAGTTCAAAACTTCAAATCCTTGTTTTTTTACATTAAATCCTTGTTTTATTGATTGTGAATTTTGCTATATTTAATATTGAATCAAATTACTTGGGAAAAAAGTCCTCTATTTTTAATTGATTCTACGGTAATCGGTATGAAACTGTAATCAAACCGGTAGTAAATTACAACCGGTTAAGGATGAACCAATCAATCAAGCAAGCCTTTGCTCTGGTTCATCGGTAGCGAATCCTATCACATGACTGACTCTCGATCCCCTTTCTGACGGCGGCAGCAACGACGACGACACAAGTCTCCCCTCTCAGTGATTGTTAAGCCACAGATCCTAATTTTCGATTCTTCCTAAATCCTGAGGTTTTTGCTGGTAAAATCTCTCGATTCTGTTTTTTTTATTTTATTTAATTTGCTTTGTTCCCTATTACGATTGTGGTTCAGCTTAGCAGTAATAAGAGATTGAATCTTATCTTCATTGTTGTAATAACTTTTATTAACATTCTAGATAGGAGGAGCAAGTGATGGGGAAGAAAGCTAAGAAGAAAGCTCAAACTAAGGAGAATCTGAATCAGACCAAGAATCTCTCCGAACAGCCTAGTGAAGTAGCTGAGGAGGCAGTTAAGGAGAAGCAAGCTTGTGTGCATTTCGATAAAGGTCTAAATTTAGACAAAGTCTTGGACAAGATTAAGTCTTCTCAGGTGATCAAGTGTCATGAATGCAAGGAAGGGGCGAAAGCAAAGGGTAGTAATAAGGGGAAACATAAAGCTATTTGGGTTTGTTTGGAATGTGGCTGTTATGTCTGTGGAGGTGTTGGCTTGCCAACTTTACCGCAGAGTCATGTTCTCAAACACATCAGATCGACACGTCACCGTTTGGTGATTCAATGGGAGAATCCTCAGTTACGATGGTGTTTCCCCTGCAACTCGCTTCTCCCTAACGGTGAGAAGAAAGATGCGTTGTTGGAGGTTGTTAAACTGATGAAAGAACGGTCTTTAAACAGTTTAGCTCCTTCTTCATCTGATGATGCCGAAGGAAGTGGGAGTATGAGTATCACTAGTGACATTGTAACCATTGGTGTAGAAGCAAGAGATGGTTATGTTGTGAGAGGTTTAGTTAACCTTGGGAACACGTGTTTCTTTAACTCTATAATGCAGAATCTTCTCTCTTTGGATCAGTTACGATGCCACTTCTTGAAGGAGGATGTGTCTGGTGTTGGTCTGCCTCTTGCTTCTTCTTTAAGGAAACTATTCGCTGAGATGAAGCCAGAGGCGGGTTTAAAGAGTGTGATCAATCCTAGAGCCTTTTTCGCGACTTTCTGCGCTAAGGCGCCGCAGTTTAGGGGATATGACCAGCATGATAGCCACGAGCTGCTGCGATGTTTGCTGGATTCGTTGAGCACGGAAGAATCTGCCTGGAGGAAGAGGCGTGGTGGTGTTTGTGATGATGATGAGAAGGCTACTACTACTACTACTACTCTTGTGGATTCTGTGTTTGGAGGCGAGACTTCGAGCATTGTTTCTTGTATTGAGTGTGGGCATTCCTCGAAAATCTATGAGCCGTTTTTGGATCTCTCTTTGCCTGTGCCGTTTAAGAAAACTCCTCCTAAGAAGCAGCAAGCCCTTTCCCGAGCAAAGAAAGGTAAGCTTCCACCGAAGAGAGTCTCTAAGAATGTGTCAAAGGTGAGTAAAGTTTCAAAAGTCCTCCCAACTAAGGCTATGCCGGAACCGAGCTCTGTTGATGCCGCAGCTGACAATGGTGCGGTTTCAGAGACTCCTTCGGTTATAACTCTTGACAATAAGGAGACATCAGAGAGTGTAGCTCAAAGTGATACTGTTTTTGATAGCTTCTGGTTGGACGTTATTGCGCCAGAACCCTCTGGAGATGAGACAAATCTTGATGTGGAAGATAGCGTTAGTGATAAAACCCCAACACCTGAGGCTAGTCGAACTGTTCCATGTCCAAACATTCCTGCCAGTACTTCGGTTTCATTGGGTGATCAGGCTTCAGAAGGTAACACAGAGAGACAGATACAAGATAGTGACGAGTTTGCAAAGGCAGATGAAAAAGATGTACAGTCTGATGAATGCACAGCTACAAGCGCTATTTCTGCTGAGATCAATCAAGATAGTTGCATTGGTTTGGATCCTGGTTTAGGGGAAAGTTCTTCCTCGGTGAATCCTTGGGATGAGGAAGAGGTTCCGTTGATGGTTGCAGATTCGCAAGTCCTCTACATGCCATACAAAGAAAACGTATCTTCCTATGATGAGGGTGAGGCTTCTTCATCTTCATTTGTTACTGGTGATCATCAAGAACCAGAAAACAATGATTTTGTCGGTTTAGGCGGTTTATTCGATGAGCCTGAGGTTACCGAAGGGCCTGTTTGTGGACCTCCTTGTAAGCCTGAAGCCTCTGGAGCTGTTGGTTTTACGGCGTTCAGCAGCGAGTCTGATCCTGAAGAAATCGATGATTCGGATTCACCAGTGTCTGTAGAGAGGTGTTTAGCTCATTTCACTAAGCCAGAGATTTTGTCTGACGACAATGCTTGGAACTGCGAGAACTGTTCAAAGAACCTCAAACTCCAACGGTTGAGAGAAAAGAGAAAATCAAGCAACACCAGCAACGGGTGGGTGAGTGAAAATGAAGATGGAGTTTTGGGAGAAACCGATGTGAAGCAAGATCCAAGTGATAGTGGAAGAGAAGCTATGAGTTCTAATGACAGTGAATCCGAAGGCGAAGAAGATTCGGAGAAAGTGATAACAGTGAAAAGAGATGCAACGAAAAGAGTACTTCTAAACAAAGTTCCACCTGTCTTAACCATTCATCTAAAGCGATTCAGCCAAGACCTGCGTGGTAGGCTAAGTAAGTTAAATGGTCATGTTGCTTTCAAAGAAGTCATCGATCTTCGACACTATATGGACCCAAGGTGATCATCTCCTCTCTTCTACATGATCGGTTTTGAAATGTCTACACAATATGAAACTGCTTCTTTGTTTTTTGTTGGTTCGTTTAGGTGTAGTGGAGAAGACCCGCCGGTTTATAGATTAGCTGGATTGGTGGAGCATTCAGGGACAATGAGAGGAGGTCACTATGTGGCGTATGTTAGAGGAGGAGGAGGTAAGAAAGTTAAAGAGAGTGACTCCTCCTCCTCCTCAAGTGTGTGGTATAACGTAAGCGATGCACATGTCCGTCAGGTTTCGTTGGACAAGGTTCTGCATTCAGAAGCGTACATCTTGTTCTACGAACGGATCGTCTGAGATTACATTTTTGCAAAACATAGTTTTGATCTTTCATTCACTACAGGTTACGTTTTTGACGATCACATTAGATCAAATACCATTAATTTTGTTTTATTATTATGTTTCAGAGTTGCATTATATGTATTATCAGAAAACATGTCTGGGATAATATTTGAGGCTCTCAACTATGTTACATTTCAAGAGAATGTAATCAATGGTGAATCTGGCATTAACTTGATCTCATATCAACAATAGGCCTAGGTACATTTATCGACTGAAGAACCGAACCTGAAAATGAGGTTTGATTTGGGTTTGGATCGTATCAATTATCCGAATAGATTTTATATATTTAGAATCAAAAACTAAAACCAAACTGAATAAATGAGTATCTGAATTTCTATAATATAGTTTTTATAATTAGTTTCAAAAAGAAATAATAAATCATCTGCATGAAGCTAAGACTAGCTAGTAACTAGGCTAGCTAGTGAATAGGCAAATAGACCGGTGAATATACAAATACAAAAGGAGAAGAGAATATACAAATACAAGTAAAGGTAATGTTGGAAAAAATAATATCTAAACTTAAAAGCCCAATTGAGTAGACTTAAGCCCACTATAATTATCTACGTCCAACATCGTGAAATTGAGTAACAGAATCCGACCCGAAGTTATCCGTCTTAAAATTGTTTACTCCTTCAATCTCTCTGTTTAAGCATAATGACTACTCTACCCTTGACTTCGTTTCTACTTTTTCTTCTTCTTCTTTTAGTCCTTCCTTTTCTCATTGTTTACTCTTAATAGATCTCTACTTAGCTTCTCCGCGATACAAGCCCATTTAAATTCACATCCAACCGGATCGAGGATTTAGGGTTCGCGAAAAAAATGGCGCAACAACAATCGTTGATCTACAGCTTCGTCGCTCGCGGGACGGTGATCCTCGCCGAGTTCACTGATTTCAAAGGCAACTTCACCTCCGTCGCTGCACAGTGCCTCCAGAAGCTCCCCTCTTCCAACAACAAGTTCACCTACACCTGCGACGGCCACACCTTCAGTTACCTCGTCGAAGATGGATTCAGTAAGTCACCATCACTTCGGTGCTTGCCTCGATTGGTATCCGATAGGGTTTAGATCTATTAAGTATGATGAAGTGGTTTACACATTTAGATAATGGTTTAGTTAGAACCGGCTTGTACCGGAGTTGTTTATAGTTATTGATTGATTAGTTGTAACTGACACTATGTACAAGAACACCAACATTGATCTGACACTTATTTGCTTATTATAGCTACCACTTGATTTATCCTCAGCTACACGTGAGGTTGATTTTGTTTTCGTGATGTGTGCAGCGTACTGTGTTGTTGCGGTTGATTCTGCTGGGAGGCAGATTCCGATGGCGTTTTTGGAGAGAGTGAAAGAGGATTTTAGCAAGAGATATGGTGGTGGGAAGGCTGCTACTGCTCAGGCTAACAGCTTCAATAAAGAGTTTGGGTGCGTATTCATTTAGCTCTTGCATTACTCTTTGGAGTTTGGACTGACTCGTTTTGGTTGGTTTTGAAGCTCTAAGCTGAAAGAGCACATGCAGTATTGTATGGATCACCCTGATGAGATTAGCAAGCTTGCTAAGGTGAAGGCTCAAGTCTCTGAAGTTAAAGGTGTTATGATGGAAAACATCGAGAAGGTTTGAATCTGAACCCTTTTGCGTTTCCAAAAGACTAAAGTTACTGAAGTCTCTTGTTTTGGTATCTATTGCGATCACATCTTGAAGGAAATGTTCATTTTGGTTACCAATGTAACACATGTTTTTTGCTGTAAAACGAGTAAAAATATGAAACTCAATTCATATGCAGGTTCTTGACCGTGGTGAGAAAATTGAGCTTCTGGTGGACAAAACCGAGAACCTTCGCTCTCAGGTTAGACTCTCATGCAGTTATCTACAAATATGAAGCTGGTTCACCAATATTTTCGTATCTCATGTTTGGTTAAACTATAAAATGCTCTAGGCACAAGACTTCAGAACAACGGGGACACAGATGAGAAGAAAGATGTGGCTTCAGAACATGAAGATTAAACTCATAGTTCTCGCCATCATCGTCGCACTGATTCTCATCATCGTGCTCTCAGTTTGCCATGGCTTCAAGTGTTAAAGAGCCCCATCAAAGTTAAAAAAACTCTCTTGAAATCTTTTTCTCACTCGGTCTTCGTAATCTATATATAATAGCAAACCATTTTTATTAATCTGATGATGTCATCATTTTTTATAAGAAAAAAAAAACAAAATCTAACGGTGATATTTGTTCCTAAAATATAATCTAATGGTAAATTTTGTTTAAGAACAAAAACATGAAGCCCTAGAATCAGTTTAGAAATCGAGTTTTCATCTCACCAAATCATACATGAGCAAAGTGCCTCTTAAAAACTGTACAATTTGTTTGTACTCCTACCAGTGGAGGATCTAGACATAACTTTAGCCTGGGGCACACTACTACAAATAACAAAAACAACCTTGAATTGGGAGTATTTTTTATGCTTATTCGGTAAACTACAAACAAGGAGTCAACTTCAAGATTCATCTTCGGCAGCATTTCGATTAGTTTTATTAGTCAAAGTAATGCATAATGCATTTTGGAGTTTCAACGAATAAAAAGCAAAAATACTATGATATATTCATTTAACTATAAGTTAAAACTAATTAAAACTAATTAAAACTAATATATCTATAATTTAAATAAAAATTAATAAAATATTTTATTTTAATATTCGGCGTGATGAATAGTGTTACACCAAATTTGGTAGAACACTATTCACACTACACCAAATTTAGTCGGATAGTGGCACTTTTAGTTATTCATTAGAGATGAAATTACACCAAATTTGGTGTTTTGGTGTCTCATTAGAACGGCCTTATAACATAACTAAAGATGGTTTTAATTAAAATAGAGCAAAAACAACTAATATGATTTGTAGATTGTATTTAGTAGAAATATCTGATATTATCTTAATTACTTTTGAAATTTATGTTTCTATTATATTTTATATTGTTTTCACTAAACAAAAAATAATGAGAAAAGGAAAAAGTTAATATGGTAGTATAACATATACTCATTTATAAATTATAACTTCCAGTTATTTGAAAATATTATAGAATTTTCAAAAACAATTAGAATTATTGAAAAGAATATTAACATCACTTTTAACCGATTGTTGCTAATGTGGAGTCAGAAAAAAAAATTTACGGGATAGTTACAGATAAATAAAAATTTGATTTACATTCAGTTTTCAACAAAAAAGAATGCTTGAAACAAAATTAACATATTGAGACTAAATGGGAGATCTTAAAATTTTAGTCAATCAATTCAATAATTTAAGAAACCACTGTAATTTTAGATAAAAATTTGTAATTATTTAAATATATAATTGCATTGTTTAGATAAATATTTTCAATCGTGTAAATACTCCATCATTGCAATATTTGATGATCAGCCATTGTAATATCTGGTGATCAATCATTTCCCAGTTTACCATTGCATTCTTTTAAATTTAACTATTAAAATTTTATGTATAAAAGAGATGTGGACACTGACAAAATCAAGGACACAATAAAAAGAAAGTGAAAATTAGTGAGAGTTTTATTACTCCAAATAATAATAAAATATATTTAGAATACATAAAAACTGGAAATTTTATTTGTATTTATTTTATACAGCCTTATTATAAAAAAAAAGAGGAAATTTTTGTTGTCTCATTTTCCAAAGAGATTTTGTAAAACCTCAAATTGACAAATGTTAAAATATAAAATTTAATCATTATCTATATTCATACTTTATAACAATTTGACTATAATTAAATTAACATGTTTACCCTTATGTTAGCCAATTATGTAAACTCTGAATGTTAATTAGTTCTATTAGATGACTTAAACATTATGAGAATGATTTTATTGTTGATGGTATAATTCATAGTTCATTTAGAAATGTATGAATACATTTATCAAAAATAGATAAAAAGTGGTAGTATGAGTGATATTTGTTTATATATTCGATAATACATTAATTTTAGCCTGGATTTCAGAGATACATTCTAAAGTGAAATTATGTAATTTTTGTATATCATCACGTTTCAAATTATATTTAAAATTTAATGTTATTTCCTCGCGGAGGTCTGAATCCTAGTCATTCTAATGTTAAACCGCTTGAATTGGTTTTGTATAGATAGAGACATATATGTATGCTTCTTCATTTGCTATATTGCTTGCAACTGATGATGCTGATCCCTTGCGAACAAGTATTGCCAAGAGATGAATATTGACCAAGGTCATAAAAAGTCCAGTGCTATATGATAATGAGTAGTCGACTTCAGCTTCTTTGGAGAAGTAGCACAGTTCTTTTTTGTCTATCTTCCGAGTTTTGAACTTCCAAGGACCGACCGATACAGGCTTTAGGGAAATTTATTGACAAAAGATATAATTCATTTTAAGTGGATAATCGGTTGATTAAGTTTGAACTAGTTCTTGGATTGTTGAAATGGATGTATATAAAACTAATTGAATATGTAAAATTAGGTGTTTTATTCACACATACGATCATCTTACAGTTACTTATCAATACATGAACTATAAATAATTTTTTTATCAATTTATGAACTGTCATTGCATGTGTTTAGTTGATCACTGGAAAAATAGTTACAAATATTTCTAATTCTTATACAAAAGAAAAGCAAACCATAAAGTTTGGGTTACAACATTTATTTGTCTTTTTATTCTATACAAACATCTGGAGCGAAAAAAAACAAAATAATTACACAAAAAGTATCAAACTTGAATTGCTAGTCATCATATAAGACTTCTAACTATACAAAAAAGTATCCAACAAAACCAAGAGATAGATCATAGAACCACACACACAAAATGAACTTTTTCATATTTGAAAGATTGATTAAAAAACTTAGTGATCATAAATGTTAAATCAAATAAAACATAATATCTCTACTGATCATAAGACACATGGTTTTGAAAATTGGACCAGACAGTCGAACCGATCCAACCGTGACTCGCTGAAGAAGCCAAGTCTGGTTCGGTTTAAAAACCGGATTTGAGAAAATCCGGTAAAACCGGCAAAAAACCGGTAAAACTGGTGATCCGGATCAACTTTAAAATCCGGTTCTAAAAAAATAACATATAAATCATGTGTATTCAATTATTATTAAAAATTAATATTTCATAATCAATGTTTATCTTTTTGTTAGGTTACCAAACAAGTTGTATATAATATCATGCTTATCTTTTTGTTAGAAGCGATGCATTTGTATTAATTAAGGAATATTAGAAAAGTAGATTTAATAAAGATTACAGGAGAATCAAGTTTATAGTTATGTATAGATTTTATAAATCTGTTGGGTAATGAATGGGTTGGGGAAACATATTGCATTTGATGGCATGTCGCATGTGAGTGTGGGGTTTTGCTTATTTTAACTATCTTTTTTTTGGAACTAATTCTTATTTTAACTATCTAAATGAAAATTTCAGTATTATTGGCCATCAGAAAGGCAAAGATTATAAGGGTTGACATTTGTTTCTTGTTTTTTTTTTTTTTTGAACGACTTGTTTTTTATTTCTATATATGTTTATTCGTACGTTATCAAGCCCATATTTAGTTTTTCTGCCCATTTTCTTCCATGTAACACATTTATCTAATCATTTTATGTGTGCCATGTGACATTATTATTGGTATTTCTTATACTCTCACAAATTATATTTTTGCAAAAAGGGTTATCAAGAAATTCACGATATTCTCCAGAATATCTAAATAGCTATATCATGTACAATAAGTATTGATTTCCATTTTGGCCATTATTTTGACTAGGATAGTCATTTGTATGTATTTTTGTATAAAATGTAATTTATATTCATACCGAAATAATGTTATTTATATGTAAGCTAAAACTTGAAACATATTCCCGTTCGAAGCTCCATCCATTCGATAATATTGTGACGTTTTGGGAGTGTCGGTGATCCGGCTCATATATACTATATATAGTAAGGTTGTTAGCTAACGACAAATATAAATAATTCGAACTACCCACTATATATTTTGTAGATACCTGGAATGGCGTCTCGGCGTGATTTTATCGACTGTATACCTTTCAACTGGTTAAGGTAGAAACACTATATGGTAAAACATTTGCCGTTGAAATGGGTAATGACAGCAATTACTTACATCACTGGATAATGGTTTCTCGCTGTTTTTCACTTAATTAGGTGAGTAAAAGGAAAACCAAAATGGCAAAATAGATTTAAGAAAAAGAGAAAACAAAGATAAGTGAAACACGAGTGATTGGTAACTAATTTGACCCGCAAGTTTTGGCGTAACCAAACAACTCGCACCAACAAGATTTTATCTTTATCTTAGCTTTTTGCACTTTTACAAAAGTAATATGAGCAATGAAAGTGTAACAACAAAAGTTTTAATAATTACCAGTTATCACCAATCCAACCTCTCCCATGATGAACACACATGGTACACATCATATATGTATATATAAGAATTTACATTAGATAATTAAAATTATATTAAATTGCTGTGAAAGAAAAATGAAGGACGTTATTATTGTTAGGACGTAACTATTCCGCAGTTTATAAAACTCCATTTAGACTGTACCGCATTAAATTATCTGTTTTACAGACATTGCTTATTCGGTTATTAGTATTCAAAGCCTCGATTTAAAATTATTCTTTTCTAAATTAAACATTAGTCTGCACCATTTATTTTAGGAAAATAACACTTATCATGCATACCGTATTAACCGATGTTAAACCGTATCACAATTTTTCTGTTTATATTATCAAACCCTCGATTACCAATGAGACTATAAATTTTTCAATATTTTTTTTTCTTCTTGACTATAAATTCTTCAATAGTTTTTTCTTCTTCTTGTTTTTTTCTAACTAAGCCGTGATTAACGCCTTCCAAAATCAATGGATGTATTGTATACTTTTACGGAGAATAAATTTCTTTTAAACGATACTCTTAATTACTCTAATATCCGCTAATTCAGCAGTGAACTATAACAACTGGTTTTTCGTGTACGGAAAGGAATCTCTCTCTCTCTCTCTCTCTCTCTCTTCGATGACGTATCAATTCAAGTCGACAAGTTAGAAACACTATCAGGAGGTGAACAAAAACAAAGTTAGAAGCATTATCTATTTTCTGCCTCACAGCCTCAGTCACATTCACTAACTGTTTAATGCGAAAGAGAAAGCATCATTTCTAAGCCAATTATTAACTTCTTCTTCTTATTTTTCCTTCGGTCATTCAGTTCTTCATTGGTCAATAACTATTCGATCATCATCTTATTTTTATCACACAATTTTTATAAAATGTGGCCATTTTTGTAAACTTATAACTACACTAATAAGCTAACTAGCTACTCGAGTAGATTATATATAATCTTCACTAATATAGTATGATTACTAAAACGGATTTGTATTTATTAGGTCAAAACAGAATATATGAAGTTTTTACCTCTTTGATAAATGTTCTACAGAGTTAAGCGATTACCGAAATAGAGAGTGAGAAGGGGTTTAGAAGTCTAAAAAATCAAAATTCTATGTTTTTAGAGAATTTCAACTTTATCACAAATTTGATATCACTTTTCAAATTTACTCTTAAATGATAACTTAATATCTTAGGTTTGTGATGAAAAATACAATAACCCTTCTAAACCATTTATAAAATTTTAAGAATAATTTATAAAACATTTATAAAAGTTTATAAAAACTGACTCCCTAAATATTAAACCCTAAACTATAATCAATAAAACCGTAACTTAAACCGTAACTTAAACTTAAATGCTATATTATTTTTGATTGATTATATATTTGAAAGGCGATAGCCAATTTAAGGAATTTCAAACACTTTCTTGTGTTTTCTAATTTATTTTTCATTATTATAGTGTAGGAAAAATCCATATAATCATCGTGGAATATCAAATACAGAAAGAAAAACATGAAGAACTATGAGGGTTTTTTAGACAAAGCATCAGTGATTATTTTCCTTGTTTAAAAAGAACAGTACGATAGCAAAATCGTATGTTGTTTGAAAACTAAATTAAATACATGAAAGGAAAAATAAAATAATTAGTTTGCAAAAATTATAAGAAGTGTTCCAGCGTGCGAGGTCTGTGAATCACATTCACACGCTTGAGCAGTTAGTGGCGGTTAGAACGGTAAATAAAGAGATGGAGTTGAGTTAACAACTAATCACGCTGAAAAGGCAAGACACAGAATCAAACTGTACTACTCCATTTCGTATCGTATAGATACATTAACGACCGTCTTAACGTCTCTTTTTCGTGTCTGTCTTTTTTTCCTCTTTTTTCTTTTCTTTTTTCACCTCTCTATATTCTATAAGAAGGATCCCCAATATATCTCCAAGCTCGTACATTCACTGTCTTTGAACTCTCACTCCTCTGCTCTAATTCTCTCGAACCATAATAAACACTCTGCTCAGCTTCTGCCTCAATGGTGGTTCTTCCGACATGGATTTTAGCTATGATATGTCTACTCTTCTTCGTGGGAGCAATGGACAACAGTACACACGACAAGATCTCATCTCTATCCAGGTCATTATCTTTACACCTCTCTGTTTTTCGATACAGAGAAGATGATTTATTTTCTTTTATATCAGTAATACGTTTACATTATTTTCATTTTTCTCGAACTACATTTTCCTCAGATTCCAAAGGAAAATTCCCAAAAATGTAGTTATAAAATCATTCATGTTTGACTGTTCTAATTCTTTTTCACCGACAAGATTAGCAGCAGGAGAAAATAGTTTTTTCTCTTGGCCCTTTCGATCTCTACTACAGTACTCCATCCCTCTATTCTTTAATTGAAATTATATAGGCCGTTAATTTTTTGTGTTGTGATCCAGATCCAAAGATCTAGACCGTACATTCGGCTTTTATAATTTGCATAGATACACTCATGAGTCAACGCAATTGTGTAGTTATACTTGCCTCTGTTTAGATTTACTGGTGTGACCTTAGACAATGTGCTACGTAGTCGTAGTGTCGGAATTGTTTGATAGGGTCATTTTTGTCATTTAATAATTATGTCAGAAGACAACCTTTTTCTAAAGCCATTTTCTGTGTATCTTTTTATTTTTCCTAAAATAGAAAAACTGTATAATATAATGAAATTTACTCTACTGCATGCATCTGTGTTTCTTTTAAAGAAAATTACTTTTGAAATAAAGGTTAATTTACTTTAGAATAAAAAATAAAAATGAATTGAAATACATTTGTTTGTGAATGCTATTATATATGCAAATGTTGGTCCTTCTCTCTCCTGTTGCTCTAACATCTCTCTAAAAAGAAAGTTTCCGTTTATCATCTCGACGGTGGCTGGCTCCGGTGGCTTTCTCAGCACCGGAGCCGGACTTTTCTTTTGGTTTGTCCTCTGTTTATGATGAAGCTTGGTGGAACCAGATCGTTTTGAGAAGTCTGTTGGTTTTTCCGACGATGGCGGCTGCGAGAGTTGCATGCATCTCTTCGCTTCTTGATTTGGCTTCTCTCTCTGTTTCATGGTGTTATCCCCATCTTTATCATTGTCTCTTAGTGTTTGATCCTTGCCCAGCTTTGTTCTAGCTTTGTTCATCTTTGATTGTCTCTAAAGCTGCATGCATGTCTCTCCTTGGTGATCTCTTTGGTTCCCCTCCGATTCGTTCCTCTTCCGGCCCCGTCTCCTCGTGGCTGGTCTTGTTCGGTGTGGACTGAGGCGCTTCTTGTCATTTACCAAGGGTCTTGTTCGAAGACTCGTCCATCTGATGTGCTTCTCTTTAGGCGTTCTCGAGTCACATCTTTGTTGACTCCGCCAATCCTAGGTGTTTGAATGGTTATGGAACCCTAAGCTGGTTCTATCTTGCTGGGAATGAAGCATTTGTCATGTTCTTCACATCTTGAGCTAGTCACTATAGAAGGTCTCTGTTATCAAGTTATTTTGATGACATTGGGTACTTTGATCCTAAGGTAGCCTAGTCTTGTTGCTTTGGTGTACTTCAAATGAACTTTTGTTGCTGGATTTACTGCTGTGGTTTAGGTTTGTTGTATCTGTCATGTTTCCCTTTTAGTAGGGCTTTGTCTCCGGGGAATTAGATTCCGCTGGCTCTGTGTATCACTCATGTATCCGATCTCCGAATCCATCAATGGTTAATATAAATTTTCAGTGTTAAAAAAAAAAAAAAATGCAAATGTAAAGATGAGTTAAAGATTGTCTAACGTATCGTGATAGCGAATTTCATTGAGCGGTGTAGTGTGCATTCTCGAATGTATTATAAAATTTAAAAGCATTACAATAATGTAATCATTAATTTCTTAGATTCTCAGTTTTATATATCTAAATTTGTTGCAATGTGATCTCCAATTTTTATAGATCGGACGAAATCGAATGGAACAAGCATGCAGTGACGAATCCGGATGAAGTAGCTGACGAAGTTATCGCCTTGGCTGAAATGTAAGTACGAATGTCATTTGATTTCTATATTTTCTAGTATTTGTTATGGTCTAAAAAAGTTATCATTCATTTACAATTATTGTGCTATTGTGGCTTTTGTTTCATTCTAAATGTTGCATCAAGATCTAGCCTACAAAAGCTGTTAAATTTACTTCTTCTCTAACCAACTTAATCCGTTTTTGTTACTATATTTATATCTCATCTAAAAATCCCCATGTTCACACTATTAATTATTCTTGCTACTAGTGAGATCCAGTCCCGTGACCATCTGCCATTAATTATTTCTGTCTGAATCATCTCTTAAGTAAGATATCTATTTAAGAAAATTAATGAAACGAGATATTTATTGTGATTCTTCTTTCCATTTTAAAATCTTTCTCTGACAAAAGTATACATTTTTATATCACCTACTACATGTTGCATGCATTTATATGTTCTAAGGTAATTTCATTATATTATTTCTCAATATAGTATCTTATCACACTTCTAATACTATCTATAAATTCTCAAGTTTTTTCCTATTTCGTTCTCAAATCTAATCGTTGTTGAGCTACTAATTTTAGCAGACAGTTTTCACCGCAAACACGACATGCACTAATGTCTAATACAATGCAGATCTATGTCCAACGCATTATTGCATTTGCATAGTATATCATGTCCTTCCCCAAATTAAATTATCTTTCACATCACCAACCATACGTATACCGGTATACGGCTCAGTACACAGTGCGAATTCGTTAAAAATTTATATCAAAATACGTACAATAGAAAGTAATTTTTGAAATATTAATATTCCTTTTTAAATACGTAGTGTATTTATTCTAAAAAGAGGTGCCAAAAATATATTTTTAAAAAATAATTTTGGATAGTTCCCATGTGGTCGTAACAGTACAATTTAACGGTTCTCTATAACGCCGTTTGCTTCAAGAAACTTAGCCAGAAAACCTAATCCCACCGACACACGTCTATGAAAAAAAGTCTACTATACATTGCGTATTTATCATCAATCATGTTATGTGCACATGTTCTGGTGTGATTTTAATTTTTTAAAATTATCTATTCTATTAAAACAGCAGTGTGACCCATTGATAAAAGTTAGATCCAACAATTAATGGCAACAATACATGCATCCATCATTTTCGAACATAACCACCCCTTTATGTAATTTTTCAACCTAACCACTATTCCTTATTAGCTTTAGTTTTTATCCTTCACACGCCTATCAAACTTAAGTAACCCCCACGTCATAATCACAGCGACAATATAGGGAACCTCTATTTATATCTAATTTTTTTTCTTTTAACAATTTTTTTCCTACTTATCGGGACCATTATCTACTATCAGTTAAATGAGCAACTAATATATTTTCTGGACTTTACCACCATATTATCAATAGCTAATAATATGTACGTAACCTTAATACCATATAGTTAATAATCGATTGTATCTTAATAATATGGAGCATATCTATTTTTTTAATTATTTATCCAATAAAACAAGAACATTCCAGGAATCAAATCAATTATTCTAAAATTAATTTCGAAATTTGGTCATCTAACTCTTTAATCCCGTGAAATATGCCCTCATATTTTTTAACAATTTTTTAAACTAAAAATTTTTCCTTCCCCACAATCGTTTCTATCGCCGTCCTCTTATTTATTTTAATTATAAATAATTAAAATTACTAAGAATATGAAATATAATATATATATATATATAATTTAAAATGTGGAGACAAATAAGAAAAAAATAAAATTATTAAAACATAAAGAATAAGTAAATTTCCTAAAATTATGAAAAATAAGACAAATAAACAATAAACAATGACAAATAATCAAAATTACCTAAAATTATGGAGAAGATGGTAACTAAGCAAAACCACTTCTCAGATAATAGTATAGATTACTAAACAAAACTATATAAAGGGTTTGTTATGTTTAAAAAAAATATTGTTTGAAAATTAAGTACCATATTGATGTGTAAAAAGGCTATGGTGTATAGTTTAACAATATAATAAATTTAATACAACTCTTTTTTTGTTGTCAGCGAATTTAATACAATTATCAAAATACTTTACTAATCATTTTAAAAAAAACGCAAATATGATCAAAGATAAAAACACAAATATGATTACAAAAAAATACATATTTGGTACAAAAAAATATACAATTGTATACTTATGAAACTTGATTTATCTAATATATTTACAAAAATTATATGTTCTATTAAATTTATATCATACAAAAATATAATTATACAAACACACAAACATATAAATTATATTAGGTAAAAAGTTTTAAAACAAAAAAAATTACCCGCCCTCATATTAAGTTCATATATCTAGTTCATATTAAGTTTGCGGGGAAGATCCGGTCAAGAAAAATAAAATGAAACCAGTCTAAACCGGTTATGATTCTACAGGAGTGTAAGAAACCATACCGAGAGGAGGAAGCTAGGTTACTTTACTTGCGGAACAGGCAACCCAATCGACGATTGCTGGCGATGCGATCGCAACTGGCACAAGAACCGCAAACGCCTAGCGGACTGTGGTATCGGATTTGGAAGAAACGCGATTGGCGGTCGCGACGGGCGTTTCTACGTAGTCACTGACCCAAGAGACGACAACCCGGTTAACCCTAGACCGGGAACATTACGTCACGCCGTGACCCAAGACCGACCACTATGGATCGTCTTTAAACGTGACATGGTGATTCAGTTAAAACAAGAGCTAATCGTAAACAGTTTCAAAACGATCGACGGACGTGGCGCAAACGTTCACATCGCTAACGGCGGTTGCATCACGATTCAGTACGTGACGAACGTCATCGTGCATGGATTGCATATTCATGATTGTAAACCGACGGGTAACGCTATGGTTAGAAGCTCAGAGACGCACTTTGGGTGGAGAACGATGGCTGATGGTGACGCCATTTCCATCTTTGGTTCGAGTCATGTTTGGATTGATCACAACTCGTTGTCTCATTGCGCTGATGGGCTTGTGGATGCTATCATGGGCTCCACCGCGATTACGATCTCTAACAACCACATGACTCACCACAACGAGGTTATGTTGCTCGGACATAGTGATTCTTACACGAGGGACAAAGCTATGCAAGTTACCATTGCTTATAACCATTTTGGAGTCGGACTTATTCAAAGAATGCCAAGGTATATATATATATATATATATATATATATAAAGACAGAACAAGAACAGAGTATGCTCTGTTTACTCTGTTTCTATGATTTGTTTTCTTACCAATGTGATTAACTGTTCATGCAGGTGTCGGCATGGGTACTTCCATGTCGTGAACAACGACTATACTCACTGGGAAATGTATGCGATCGGTGGAAGTGCAAACCCAACAATCAACAGTCAAGGAAACCGCTACGCCGCCCCTAAAAATCCTTTTGCCAAAGAGGTAACTATAGGGACACTGTCCCACGGGCCACGTCGAAAGTTAGAAGAGATCTTAAATAATTATTACTAATTTATTTATTTTCGGTTAGACGTTCATATAATTTAATTTAATAGTAATAACTAATCAATTCGAAGAGTGATTTGTGATAGTTATTGTGGAGTATTGTCGTTTAGGTGATGGGCCGCAAATGGGCTTAAGTAAAAAACGTTATTGAAACGTTGGCCCAGTTGCATCAAGTCGAAGAAGGATGAGGTTGTTACAAGGGGACCCGCGAGTCTAACAACCTCGATCATCGTCTTTCTCAAAACAGAGAGTTACAGAGAGAGAAGAAGTTACAGAGAGAGAGAGATACAGAGATAGAGAGAAAGTATCAAGGCGGAGGAGAAAGCTTGATCAAGATAGAGAGATCCGGAAGCTGATCGCAGCTCTTGAGGTCACGGAGCTTTCTCCAGATCATTCTGCGTGTCTTCGTCGTTATCGGAGGATTCGGAGGCTGATAGTGAGTCGTCTTCTTCGCAGTTACTTTGGTACTCTTCTCCGAACAGTTCTCGGTAAATCTCTTTGTAATACCTGCACAAAGAAGATAGATCGGTTGAGATCTTGAAGCTATTGTATCTCATTGATCAGTAGTGAAGTGCATGAGAGTTTTGTTCTCTCCCCAGTCAGTAGGAAACGAAGACTGGGTAAACAATTGCTTGTGTTGTTTGCGTTGATTCGATTAACAGGTTCATCACAAGTTAAGGTCAAGATTGAATTGATAATCAACTAGGTGAACTGGATCAAGATCGGAATCGAACCTAGTCTGATACCTTAACAAGTGGTATCAGAGCCAGGTTCTCTGGTATAGAGAACTAGGTTCACGCAGCGGTGAAGCTGTGATTCAAGCGAAGGTTGGTTGCTGTGGGATTTGGTGTGTGTGAGAAGTGTGACGGTTTGCAGAGGCTATCATGGAATCGGTTCACGGGAAGTTTGAGATGGAGAAGTTTGATGGATCAGGTGACTTCGGTATGTGGAAGTTCAAGATGCAAATGCAGCTGGAGCTGCAAGGGCTGGGACACATCTTGACTGAAGCAGCTAGTTCTACAAAAGTAGAAACTACTGATGATAGTGACGATGTCACTGATAAGGAAGTTAAAGTCGATCCTCTGGCTAAAGAAAAGGATACTCGAGCCAGAAACCTTATCTGCTCAAGCCTCACCAACATGGTACTAAGAAAAGTAATGAGGGAAGCAACCGCTATGGGGGTGTGGAGAGCACTTGAAGCAGATTATCAGACAAAGACCTTGCCTAACAGGATCTACTTGAAGCAAAGTTTTGCGAGCTACAGGATGGTTGAAAGTAAGAGCATTGAAGAGAATCTCGATGTTTTCTTGAAACTGGTGGATGATCTAGCGAGCCTAAACATTCAAGTCTCTGACGAAGATCAAGCCATTCAGATTCTAACTAGTCTGCCACCACAGTATGATTCTCTTGTTCACACTCTGAAGTATGGAAATGGCAAAGAAACATTGACGATAAAAGAAGTTACTACGTCAGCTTATGCAAAGGAAGCGGAGTTGAAAGAGAAAGGCTTATTAAAACGTTCTAAGACTGATGCAGAAGGACTTGTAGTTTCCAGAGGAAGAACCGACAAGAGATCAGGAAAAGGTGGGAGGTTTAGATCAAAAAGTAAAGATTTTAGATCAAAGTCTAAAGGCAAAGGCCAACAGAAGACTAGAGAGTGTTGGATCTGTGGCAAAGAAGGTCATTTCAAAAGAGAATGCCCTGAGAGAAAAGATCAGAGAGCTCAGAATGCAGCAAATGTGGCTCAGGACAAAGAGTATCCTATGGTTCTCACTGCAAGTGTCCATGACACTAAGTCTGAGTGGATTCTAGACTCGGGATGTACTTTTCACATCACACCAAATCGAGAAGTGTTGTTTGACTTTGTCGAAGAAAATGGAGGCAGAGTGTTAATGGGTAACAATACGTTCAGTGAAGTTCATGGGTATGGGAAGCTGAAGATTGTAAACCCAGACAAGTCTACGGTGATTCTAACTGAAGTTAGATACATGCCTACCATGGGGCGAAACCTAATATCGTATGGTCAGCTTGAGAAGTGTGGCTGTACCTATAGGGGAGAAGGCTTTAAAGTTGTGTTCTTTAAAGATGGAAAGCGAGTTCTTTCAGGAAGTTACAAAGACGGGCTCTATTATCTTGACGGTACAGTTGATAAGGCTGAAGCAAATGTATCAAGGACAGAAGAGAATCTGACAAATCTTTGGCATTCAAGATTGGGACATATGAGCTTAAAGAATATGAATTTTCTGGTGAAGAATGGGTATTTGAAAGAAAAGGAGGTTCACACATTGGATTTCTGTGAGAACTGTGTTCTTGGGAAAACTCATAAGTTACCATTTCCTACAGCCAAACACGCTACAACTGAGACGCTGGCATATGTTCATAGTGATCTGTGGGGTTCAGTGTCTAATACCGAAAGTCTATCAGGTTGCAAGTACTTCCTAACTTTGATAGATGATTTCTCGAAGAAAGTTTGGATCAGGTTCTTAAGAACTAAGGATGAGACGTATGAGAATATTTCAGAGTGGAAGAAGCTTGTTGAGACTCAGACAGGAAGGAAGGTTAAGTGTTTGCGCACAGATAACGGCCTTGAGTTCTGCAACAATCTGATGGATACTATGTGTAAAGAAGCGGGGATTAAGAGACATCGAACGTGCGCATACACTCCACAACAAAATGGAGTTGCAGAAAGAATGAACAGGACAATAGCAGATAAGATTCGTTGTATGCTAGCAGAATCAGGACTTGAGAAGAAGTTTTGGGCAGAAGCAGCTGCTACGGCAGTTTACTTGATAAACCGTACTCCTAGTGCTTCAATTGAGTTTAAAATACCCGAAGAAGTGTGGTCTGGGGTTAAGGTTGAGTTTAGTCATCTCAAGAGGTTTGGTTGCGTGGCCTACGTTCACACCGTACAAGATAAGATAAGTCCAAGAGCTTTGAAAGGCATTTTCATGGGTTACCCTCAAGGCACAAAAGGGTATCGAGTGTGGCTAATAGAGGAAGGAAAGTCTACCATCAGCAGAAATGTTGTGTTTGACGAGAAGACTTTGTATAAAGAATATAAAGGAAAGGGGACTGCAAGCGACCCCAAGGCAAGAAAGGTAACCTTCAAAGCTGATTTGATTCAAGGTCCTACTCAGAAAGGTTCTACCTTTAAGGTGGGGTCATCTTCAGAATCAGGGAACACCGGTGAAGGTGGAGTTACTTCAGGTCAGAGAAGAAACTCAGATTCAGAAGAAAGTGAAGAAGAATCAGAAGGTCAGGAGGAATCGTTAGATGACTACTTGCTTGCTAGAGACCGTGTAAGGAGACAGACTAAGCCTCCGGCTATGTTTGAGAGTGGAGACTTCGTGGCTTATGCGTTAACATGCGCGGATGACATTGTGACGAGTGAGCCTAAGTCATTAGCTGAAGCTAAACGAAGCAAAGACTGGGATAAGTGGAATGCTTCTATGAAAGAAGAAAAGGCTTCTTTAGACAAGAATCACACTTGGGATATCGTTGATAGACCTCTTAGACAAAGAGTTATTGGGTGCAAGTGGATTCATAAACTAAAGGAAGGTATTCCAGGGGTTGAAGATCCTAGATACAAGTCTAGATTGGTGGCTAAAGGTTTTACTCAGGTGGAAGGGGTTGACTACGATGAGATCTTTGCGCCTGTGGTCAAGCATGTGTCTATAAGGATCATACTGTCCTTTGTGGTAAACGTTGATGCTGAGCTAGAGCAAATGGATGTCAAAACGGCATTTCTCCATGGAAACCTAGATGAAACAATCTATATGGAACAACCAGAAGGGTTTGTGAAGAAAGGAGATGAAGGAAAAGTGTGCCTTCTAAGGAAGTCCCTATACGGGTTAAAGCAATCTCCTAGACAATGGAACTTAAGGTTTGATTCATTCATCAAGACGCTTGGGTTTATAAGGTGTGTTAAAGACCATTGCGTGTACATGAAGAAGTTGAAGACAGGAGATTGCATCTATCTACTGTTATACGTGGATGATATGTTGATTGCTGCTAAAACCAAGAAGGATATTCAGGTTTTAAAGAAGAGTTTGAGCACTGAATTTGAAATGAAAGATCTTGGAGCGGCCTCAAGGATTCTAGGAATGGACATTGTAAGGGACAGGGAGAAGGGGTTACTTAAGCTGACACAGAATAGGTACATTGGTCAGGTGCTTAAAACATTCGGAATGGAGTTTTGTAAACCGGTGATCACTCCCACAAACTCTCAGTTTAAACTAAAGAGTTTAACAGATAAGGAGTGGCTTATCGAGATGAAAGTTATGGATTCAGTTCCTTACGCGAGTGCAGTTGGGAGTTTGATGTATGCTATGGTTGGTTCTAGGCCTGATCTTGCTTTCGCAGTTGGTTTAGTCAGCAGGTTTATGTCTAAACCGAGCAGAGAACATTGGGAAGCCGTGAAGTGGATACTAAGATATCTACAAGGAGCTAAAGATGTTTGTCTAATGTTTAAAAGAGCGGGGAGTTTTGATGTTGAAGGCTTTTGTGATTCTGATTACTCTACTGATCTCGACAAGCGAAGATCAGTCACTGGTTACGTGTTTAAAGTGGGTGGCAACACTGTGAGTTGGAGATCTACATTACAGCATGTAGTGGCTTTGTCAACTACAGAAGCTGAGTATATGGCTTTGTCAGAGGCTACAAAGGAGGGTTTGTGGTTAAGGGAATTCTGCGATGAGTTAGGATTTGATTCAGAGTTTTTCAACCTACATTGTGATTCTCAAAGTGCAATTTGCCTAGCTAAAAACCCGGTTCATCATGATCGAACTAAACACATTGCCAGGAAGATTCACTTTATCAGAGACATTATTGAGATGGGTTTAGTAAAGGTCCTAAAGATTCACACTAGTCTAAATCCTGCAGACATGTTGACAAAGACGTTACCTGGAAGTGCGTTCGAGAAGTGCCTCGAAACGCTGGGGGTCATTGCCTGAGCGACTCGAAATGTACTCCGAGATGGCACTGTTGTTTGGTCATCTCAACAAGGTGGAGTACATGTTACAACAGAGAGCAAACTTTGTTAGTGGTTTGTTCTTGGTCAAACAATGGAGTTAACTAACGGAAAAGTTTTAGAAAAGGATTGCTGAGGTACTTACGCAGGAGTTGCGGGTTTGTCGCCGAAAACGTTCAGGTGCTGGTTAACTGTAAAAGATGGTTCAGTTGAGGTTTCTGAGACTAAAGAGAGTACTTGAGTGTCAGAGACTTACAGTATTCAAGGTTGGACAGTCTTCGGAGTTGAAGGTCAGCAGGCTCAGTTGGATTAGAAGTCGGTTCTGGCTCAGGGTCTTGTGGTATTGGAACAGGAACAGAGTCGGGGATTTTGAAATCAGCTGGGAGAGTAAGCGTTGGAGAGCTGACGAGTTCAGGGTTGTAAAACAGAGGGTCAGGACTGGTTACAGGTTCCACGAGGATGTGGAAAGGGTCTTCTTCGGTTTTGGGGTAGCTGTTTGAACCTGATTGACTGGATTGAGAATTCTCAGTCATGGTTAGGGTTTGGTCTCGACGGGATGAAGGTTGAGTTACGGCGAAGTTGTGTTCAGCCCTAATCGACAAAGGTGGAGATTTGTGGAGTATTGTCGTTTAGGTGATGGGCCGCAAATGGGCTTAAGTAAAAAACGTTATTGAAACGTTGGCCCAGTTGCATCAAGTCGAAGAAGGATGAGGTTGTTACAAGGGGACCCGCGAGTCTAACAACCTCGATCATCGTCTTTCTCAAAACAGAGAGTTACAGAGAGAGAAGAAGTTACAGAGAGAGAGAGATACAGAGATAGAGAGAAAGTATCAAGGCGGAGGAGAAAGCTTGATCAAGATAGAGAGATCCGGAAGCTGATCGCAGCTCTTGAGGTCACGGAGCTTTCTCCAGATCATTCTGCGTGTCTTCGTCGTTATCGGAGGATTCGGAGGCTGATAGTGAGTCGTCTTCTTCGCAGTTACTTTGGTACTCTTCTCCGAACAGTTCTCGGTAAATCTCTTTGTAATACCTGCACAAAGAAGATAGATCGGTTGAGATCTTGAAGCTATTGTATCTCATTGATCAGTAGTGAAGTGCATGAGAGTTTTGTTCTCTCCCCAGTCAGTAGGAAACGAAGACTGGGTAAACAATTGCTTGTGTTGTTTGCGTTGATTCGATTAACAGGTTCATCACAAGTTAAGGTCAAGATTGAATTGATAATCAACTAGGTGAACTGGATCAAGATCGGAATCGAACCTAGTCTGATACCTTAACAGTTATGATGTTAAATATTTTTGATAGGTAACGAAGAGAGTGAACACACCTACGGGTCATTGGAAAGGATGGAACTGGAGAACCGAAGGAGATTTGCTTCAGAACGGAGCTTACTTCACTGCTTCGGGAGTCGCTGCATCTGGTAGCTACGCACGTGCCTCTAGCCTCGCCGCTAAATCTTCTTCATTGGTCGATACAATTACTTCTGACGCTGGAGCTCTACCATGTCGCCGAGGACGTCAATGTACCTCATAGTTGTTTTTAACCTCCTACCGACACCATAACCACCAAAATTCATAACCATTTTCTATTATATTTAGACAAAAGTGTACATTCTCACACATTTGTCAATTAAAAGCCTATTGTCTCTTCTTTTTTTCGTCTGTGTTTGTGTCAATTTTTCAACCTCGGGTTTTCTTGCTTCAACCGCAAGTTAACACAAGAAAAGGAAATAAAAAAACTTTTCATGTAAAAGAGAAACTCCCGAAGTGTTGTTGGTTCTGTCTGATCAACTCGTATACCCAGAAAAAAACAAGAATGTTAATGTCTTGTTTTTTCTTTTGTGTGTTCTTCTGGTTTATAATTAAATATAATGTCTAATGATTTGTGAATCTTTCTACTTGTCTTTGTAATAGAGTGTCTAATAAAGTGTAATATAGTGTCTAATAAAAGTTTATAGCTTTGATAGCTTTATTTTCTTTTAAGTGGTTGTAACTTGTCATGATTATACTTTTTAACTAAGCAAGCAACCAATATAGTAATTGGCAGTTTATAAAAAACTTTGTATTAGTATTGTTATCTAATTTAACATTAGAAAAAGTTTGTTTGCGACATATTCGAATATTTATCACCCGCAAGTGTTTCTCTATTTAGATTTCCTACCACGTAAACTTTAGAAAATATATTATCAAGTTTCTAATGCAACTAGACATCATAGAAACAAATTAGCAAAAAACAGTAAATATCTATTATGTGTAAATATTACCTTTAAAATGCCAAATTTTTATTAATAATCGACAAAGTGGCTTAAGTTTATTAATAAGTGACAAAGTGATCAAGTGGTAAAGGGAAATGTTAATGTCTTGTTTTTTCTTTTGTGTGTTCTTCTGGTTTATAATTAAACATAGTGTCTAATGATTTGTGAATCTTTCTACTTGTCTTTGTAATAGCTTTGATAGATTTATATGGCTGGATTTGATAGCTTTATTTTCCTAAGTGGTTTTAACTTGTCATGATTATACTTTTTAGCTAAACAAGCAACCAATAGTGTTATCTGATTTTTAACTTTGCATTAGTGTTATCTGATTTTTAACATTAGAAAAAGTTTGTTTGCGACACATTCGAATATTTATCACCCGCTAGTGTTTCTCTATTTTGATTTCCTACCACCTAAACTTTAGAAAGAAATATTATGAAGTTTCTAGTGCAAGACATCATAAAAACAAATTAGCAAAAAAACAGTAAATATCTATTATGTGTAGATATTACCTTCAGAGTGTCAATTTTTTTTATTAATAATCGACAGTAACAAAGTGTGATAGAAAGTCCTGAAAGAACGATTGTTCTATATACTAAGACCATGTTTTATTTACATTAGATAGTATTTTTGTTATAAAATTTTATAGTCCTTGATGACGGATTAGCATCTCAAACTCAATTTCATATTTCATTGATTTTGACTAAAAAATGCTCCAATTACATTATATTTTCCACTCTATAGTGAAGTAACCAATGAAATCATTTTAACATCAGAATCAGAGTACAACTCAGTTCCATTATTATGGATTTACGCCGTTTTAAAGTAAAAATAAAGTTTAGTAGAGATATTTTTAGTGAATATATATAAATCTTAAATTCAATCTGATTTTTTGTGTTAAAACCCCTAATAGTAATGAATATAATTAATTGATGTTTTATTTGGCTTTTTTGCATTGGGAAGTTGATCGTTAACATGAAAAACAAGAGAAGCCTAAAACACGTTAAACCGGATCCATGTGCATCCACGTGACAAAAAGATCAAAAATCACAAGCAAAATGTTCCAACAGATAATGATAAACTTTTATTTTCACCATCATTAAGATTATCTACACATCTCACTATCAGAAAATTTATAGAACATAATTTATCTAAAGCTAAAGTGATATAAACGGCATCTCCAATGGTACTCTATAATCTTCTTTATAATTTCCACTAAAATAGAGTAATTCTATAATAGAATTATTCTATTTTAATGAAAATTATAAAATAGATTATAATAGAGTTATTCTATTTTATTGAATTTTTTTTTTGTTGGAACATTTTATTGAAAATTATAAAGGAGATTATAGAGCATCATTGGAGATGGTATAAGAATGTTATATTTTGGATAAAATGATCCATATATAAAAGACATTTACGTCTACAGTAACTCTTTAAAAGAACATTGATCTCGTATAGCCTAACTTAATATGGTTGTACAACGGTGGATAACATATTTATCATTTTGAGAAAACATTTCAGTACATACCTCTCACCTTTACAGCATTACCCAACCAAATCAATGAAGACAAGTCTCTTTATTCTTCCTTCCATTACAAAGATCAATCATCACTAAGGAGACTACTACATCGTACTTCCCCTTATTATGCTACAAGAGCGAAACACAGTCTATCTAGTCCAGAGGTTTTCCGAGTATAACTTTGAATTATTGTTCAAATTCATGTTCAAAATTTAGTCAGAGATATCATTGATCAGATAATGCTTTGAATACTACTTAATTTATTGAAACATATATAAATAAATCAAATATTTAGATATGCTAGTAACTAATCGCCACCAGTCTTGTTATTAATGATATCAGTAGCATTTTTGACTGTGGCCACGACTCCAGATACAGATCCTTTAGCCTTTTCAGTGACAGAATCCGTCGTTTCGGTAACCTTTTCCGTCACATCTTTTGTCATCTTACTTACCTAATTAACAAAATTAGTGAAATATAAACACAATACTAATCAAACCAAATGCATACATACATACGTACGCCTATATAGTTAATCAGAATAATCAGATAATAAAATGGAGTTATAGAATTACCCGGCCAGACGCAGTGGAAGCGACATCTTGGATATACTCGGTGGTTTCCTTCACTTGCTTCGCTCCGTCCTTCACTGCATCTGCTGCTTCTTTCACATTTTTGCATTGCTCTACCTCTTCTTTTCCCTTTATTTAATTTATCATAATCAATTACAATGTATATATTTTTTTTGCCAAATATATGAATTTTCATTAAAAAATGATGCTTGTTTGTAACTTGTTACAATGTATATTATCCTACAACATATTACAATACGAAACTCTACACTGTATGCATAGCTAATTTCCAGCAGATCCTGTTAGTATGTAATAATATGATACTACTGGAATAGAAGTTCTAAGAACCTTCAAATATAAAACAGATTTCAAAATATCATGAATCTGCCATTTTATTTGAAACTCTTAAAAATCTCTATGTTTCTAAAATCATCATGACTACAAACACCAAGTGAATAACCTTGTGAAATAAAGTTTTTAGTTGAGAGAAATATGAAATATCTATTGGTTCTTACTTGCAAGGGCCTTGGTGACGCGGAGACGAATGCCCTACAGAGTGGAAAACTCCTTACCGTTTTTCCACTGTAGATCAGAACTTCCGCCAGTTTTGAAGAGAGCATCAACGAATGCATCGTAACTCTTGTAGTAGTACTCTGAGAGTATAGAAACCTTAGAGAGAACAATCGAAACCCTCACAAATCAGAACTTATGATTTTAATCATAAATAAGACGCAAACTCTAGCTAAAAGCTTTATATATATACGATCATCATCCCTTCCATCGTGGTCCCAGTTCTGATCGTCCGGCTATGAGCAATTATAGGGTTCTTTGTGCTTCGTCTTTAGTATAAGAGAATTTTCCCAAGCCCTAATTGTTCGGCTATGGACTTGTTCTTCGTTTTTAGTTACTTAATGATATGTTTTTTTGTATTGAATTTAAAATTGAATATGTTTCGTAACGTATTACTAATTATTTATTTTATAATTTAATAAGCGTACATCTAGAAAATTTGTAAATGTATTGCTTTTAACTTTAAACTAAAAATCGTAATAATTTTCGATTTATTATATTGTTTAGTTTTGGTCTATTTCAAATTTACACTACAAAACGAACGTGGTGAACGAATTAGAATTTAGTTCATGGTCTTATCCCGCTTGCTGTAGTGCCTGAAGAGTGAAGACACTAGCTAACTACAAAACCAAAAATGAACCAACATTTGAAATTGGACCAATCAGTTGTCAATCGTATAGTTGTATCATCAGACAGCCTTTAATAAGGGGGAAATCTTTTTTTAATTAAAAATATGTTCATAGCGAAATTTATGACTTTCAACTGTCACCAACCCTACATTTTGCTATATAAACCCTAGAAAACTCATTGTAAACCTCAACAACATACGAGACAATCAATAGTATAATTTATATAAAAGAGAGAGCGTTGAGAAAAGAAAGAGAGATGTCCAGAGTTTTGTCAGTCGTTTGTGTCTTCCTTGCTCTGACTGTCGTCCATGCACGTGCTCGTCAAGTGCCGGGTGAGTTTGATGAGGGCAAGACGACGACACATGACGATACAACCACAACGCTCGTGCATGCAAGTGCCGCTGATCAGGCACCACCAAAAAGCCTCGGTGACAAAAAATGCATCGGAGGCGTAGCAGGAGTCGGCGGATTCGCGGGAGTTGGTGGTTACGCCGGCGTGGGAGGTCTAGGTCTGCCACTCATTGGAGGTCTTGGCGGTATTGGTAAATACGGTGGCATAGGCGGTGCAGCTGGAATCGGTGGTTTCCATGGCATAGGCGGTGGTCTAGGCGGTGTAGGAGGCGGTCTAGGCGGCCTTGGTGGAGTCGGTGGTGGGATCGGTAAAGCAGGAGGTATCGGTGGTGTTGGCGGTCTAGGCGGAGCTGGGGGTGGTTTAGGTGGAGTTGGTGGTGGAATTGGTAAAGCTGGTGGTATTGGCGGTGTTGGCGGTCTAGGCGGAACCGGGGGTGGTATAGGTGGAGTCGGTGGTGGTGGTATCGGTAAGGGAGGCGGTATTGGTGGTGTTGGTGGGATTGGCGGTGGACACGGCGTCGTTGGTGGCGTTGGCGGTGGGATACTTCCACATCCTTGATGAAGATACGAAGCTTTGGTAGAGTTTTGTGTTGATTATCCTTAGGGTGACTTTTGATGTATTTTCTTGTTTGGGTTTGTGTAACGTTTCCTTCGATTTGGCCATCGTGTTATGTAATGTGTGACTATGTTTAGTCGTTGATCATAGTTACGTTTGTTTTAGTATGAAGTTATCTGCTATCTTTTCGTGCATGTTCAAAATTAAGGGCGGAGAAATTATTATATGCTTCTAATAACAAGATTTGTTTCAAAATTATATATACAGTAACTATGATCTTAAGTATTAGGGATTATAATGCTAGCTTTCATTATTCGTTATTATGATCTTAATCGTGAGTATTAACAATGAACATTTCAGAACTTGAGCTTAATATATAGTATTCCCTCCATTTTTTTTGTATGATATTTTAGTATAAACACACAAATTATAAAAAAAGCATTTGATTACAACAAAAATAGTTATTAAAAATAGTTAATCATTACTATTTTGAACAAATAAGACAAAAAATACACATTGACTTTAACATTTTAATTAGTTAATTTAATAGTTTTAAGATAGACAATTTTAAAACATCATACAAATTGAAACAAAAATATTTTCTATAATACCATATAAAGATGTTATACACATGCAAAAGAAACTTTTTTTTTTTGATAAAGAAATGCAAAAGAAACTTTAGAGCTAATCCAATTAATTAGTTATCGTGGGGATTTTTTGTTGTTGCAAAATTGTTAATTTTGTCATGGTGAGGGGCGGGGGAGAGAGACAGCAAGAATCCACAAAGTGTAAACAATAATAAATAACCTAATTAATTGCGTGATGATGAGATGGACAAAAATTTAAGAAGATACGTTTGCATGTCAAACACTTGTCGTGCCATTTCATGCATCGTCCTCTCTACAGTATATCGCTGTGTCCCGGGCTTCAAAATCTCATGCAATTTATTACGACGTGTATATAATATATAGCCTCGAGTATTCTTTTTGTGGCCTGACTATTATTGTTGATAAGCTAGCTAAGCTAATGAAAGTTCAAGAAATTAGCTGTTATATTATGAAGTCAATAGTACTTTGTTTTGTTTATGTCTTCAATCTTCTTTTTACGACAACGACAAGTTTTTTTTTTTGGTAAAATGTTAAGCACGACAACGACAAGTTTCACAAAACCCGTCACGAATCGGATCTAGCCTCACTAAATGCACACTGATTGATTCGCTTGCTCGTTTGGTAAGTGATATTATTATTAGTTTTTTTTTTACTACGTTCTTAACAAAACATAGGATAAGAACAACTCCACTGAGGGATTTTCACTTTCACTCCAGTATTTAAACAAAAAATAATATTAAAAAATAAAAGTAAAGATGAGGAAAAGAAACTTTCAGCAAAAATATCTTAAACAATGATTTTTTAGATGCTGCTAAGATAAATTTGAACCCACATGTCCAATTTTTAGTGGTATTAGTTTTGTTTAAATTAAAATATAATTATTTAACTAAGAACTTACCAAAATAATAATATTTCATAGATTAAATATTGAAAGTTCTCTAAAATAACCATAATGTGTCTCTACAAAAGCACTATATATATAGTTTTTTTTGCTATATATATAGTTGTCAACAAAAAGAAACTATATATATATGTGTGAAAAGAAAACCAACTCCAATAGCAATCTCATTAACCATAAACATACACAGAAGATATTAAAAAAAACTATATCAATGAGAAGTCCGCAGAAGCTTTATGTGACTTTTCTGATCATCGTTCTTTTATTTGGTTCGAGTCATGGTAAGCTACCTCCGTTTTGGCCTATCACCGTCGTCACGATGACGAATTGTCTTGGCAATAAAGGAAAAAGCGGTCCACTTCTCACCGTTCATTGCAAATCCAAAGAAGACGATTTAGGAGTTCACAAGTTGGCAGTCGATAAGAATTACCACTTTAAATTTCAAACAAATATCTGGAGATCAACACTCTTCTTTTGCAGCTTTAAATGGAACAAGCAGGTCAAACGGTTTGATATATTTGATGGTTTGAGAGATATAGACGAATGTCATTATCAATGTAATTGGACTATCAAAGCTGATGGTGCATGCAGGCTTGGTGAAAAGATTGCATGTTTTCCATGGAAATAGCTTGAAATTTATGATCGTGTGATTCGTGACGATGAATATATAGATGATCAAATCAAATATCTAAATAAAACTATTTGACTATACGAAAAATATTTTTACTTTCTTTGTATTCCTATATATATATTTGGTGTTAATTATTTGAAATGTCTACATAAGTAGGTGAGAAAATGTCATTTAAGTGGGCTTGGGCCTCGTAAAAGCCCAGTACATTAAAAAATATAGAAAGCTTTCTTTAGAGCAATCACTCGGTTTAGCAAAATCAAAATCAAAATCAAAATCGAATTCAGTAGTGATCGGAGTCAATTGATTCGAGCGAAGATGACGGAGGCGATGATAAGGAAGAAGCCAGGAATGGCGAGTGTGAAGGACATGCCGCTGCTCCAGGATGGTCCGCCACCGGGTGGGTTCGCGCCGGTCCGATATGCTCGCCGGATATCCAATACGGGTCCAAGCGCCATGGCCATTTTCCTAACCGTTTCGGGTGCATTTGCTTGGGGAATGTACCAGGTCGGCCAGGGTAACAAAATCCGCAGGTAACAACCACATTCCTATAACAACGATGAATAAAGCAAATCTAGTTACATGTTTATTGTAGATGTAATTGCAATGTGTAGGGCGTTGAAGGAAGAGAAGTATGCTGCTCGTAGAGCTATACTTCCCATTCTTCAAGCTGAAGAAGATGAAAGGTAACGATTTAATATCAATCTTTGTTTTTGCAACTATTTTTTTTTTTGTAACCTTCAGACAGTAAAAAAAAAAAAAAAAATTTGTAACCTTCAGACAGTAAGTAACGATGTTTGTGTTAAATAGGTTTGTGTCTGAGTGGAAAAAGTATTTAGACTACGAGGCTGATGTAATGAAGGATGTTCCGGGATGGAAAGTTGGTGAGAACGTTTACAACTCTGGTCGTTGGATGCCACCGGCTACTGGTGAACTCCGTCCTGATGTTTGGTGATTCTCTCCTAGTTTCTCACAAATGCATACGATGATGATGATGATTATGAATGTTTGAGTGAGGATTAATATGTTCTTGTTTTATCTTTTTCACTGGTTAATAAGAGAAATAATGATTCAACATACAATTAATTGTCCTTGTATTGTTTTACTGGAACATTTAGTGTTTTTGTGTAATTGTTATAATGGTCAAGAATACTTTCATCCCATCATATGCAAAAAAATAGTGGAATGTACAACAAAAACCGTCAATTAGATCAAATGCTATCCAAGAAATGAACATTTTAGGCCCTTCTCATGTAAAGTGTAAGTGAATGTACATTGGTCCTACTGTATCACAACTTGTAATACGGGTCCAAATAGTAATATACAAAACTATTTCCCTTGTGAGTTTGATAAGACACTGGCAAGAACAAAAATGGGTCGGTTTGGTGTTTCTTGAAAGAGAACAGAGAAGAAGAAATAGTCTTAATTCGGCGGCTAAATCAAAAATCACCCATGTGGGTATCTTCTTCCATATCTTTAGGTTAAGTGATGTCTGAGTAAAAGGTTGCAGGGTTTTGTGTGAGAACATGAATAACTGTTTTCAGAGGATGGGAACCAGACATTTACACAGTTGGGAGGAATCAGCTTTTAATGTTTTTGTTTGGATCAAAGAATGAAGGAACCAGAAGAACCCATGGTTTAGCTTCACTCACTCATCAACACATTTAACATATATGAAACTTAAAATTTTACTTTCTCGTCCTTTTGTTTGTCAATTCTCTGTTCTGCTAATTCAATGACTTTGCATGCAGAGTCTCAGACTTCAAATGAAACTTGCTACTCATAAATGTCTAGGATGTAATTTTTTTAATTTTATATTTGGTGAAATAAAGCTACTCTGGTACCTTAAATTATTTTGAAGTGCAAGTTGACAAATGAAAAACTTAAATAATGTTAAAGATTATATATATATATATATTCACATATTGCAAATTTCGTATCTGAATTCGTTTAAATTTATAATTGCTTATATTAGATCTATATCATATGTATAATGAAAAATGGGATTCCATTGTTACATGGTTTCCTAGAAATTATCAAATTAATAAATCATTAGAAACATTTATATTTTCTTAAATAAATGATTCTTTGTGTAGATATATGAATTTTTGTTTTATTTATCTGGTCACCACTCTCATCAGATCAATTGCATCACTAATGGATTTTGCATATCCTAGATAAATGCATGTTTTGTTCGCTGGGATTTGAGTAATCATAGCATTTAGGTAATAATGGTACAAGATAATCATGTGTAATCAATCATTTGTCAAATTAAATTCATTACAAATTGGTAATGATATTGCTAATAATTCATTAATCACCAAAATAACAGCTCTAACTGATGAGAGTATTCTTCCAGTAATGAAACAGCATGATATTAGTTGTTCCTTTTCTTCTTCTTTGTTTTCCTAACCAGCTACAACAAATATTATTCCAATGAAAATTATACTTATTTTCAGCTAAAAATTAATTGCAAATTGCATTGATTTTATAAATAATTTTATTTATCACAAATACTATTGATTGAATATTTGTAATTAATAACAAATTATTCAGTCACATTTTTAATATGCGTAAAGAATGTCATAGTGACACTTATTAAGAAACGGAGAAAGTATTTAGCAAAATAAAAACATAATAACATTTGTCATATTAGATTAATCAAAACTTCTTACAAGTTCAGAATCTAAAATGAAGAAGAAAAATAATACACAAGAACAAAAAAAAACATTCGCAAAACAAAAGAATAAACAGTTATATATAAAAAGCCACATCTCTTCAAAAACAAAGAAAAAACCCCCAATTTTTTTTTTCACATTTTTTTTTTTTTTTTGGGTTTCTTCTTCAGAGAGGGCTTAGTTATCTCTTTGATTTTTTTTCCCACGATCATATCTCCATTTTGTATTTTTCCTCTAGTAGTGTTTATAATTAGAAATGTGAGATACACCGACGATGACGAGCTGCAGCAGTTTTCTTATGTTGCTTAGATTCTTCTTTCCACCTGCATGCAATATCGTGAGCCACACTCATCGCGTCCAGTGACGCACCAAACAATCCTTTTCTCGTGAATCCGACAGCATACAGTCCTGCCTCTCCTTTCCATCCGTTTGGAAACGGGTTTTTCGGTATCCCATCATCGGAGAAGAAGTCATTGTCCTGAAAAATCCAACACCAAACACGACTTCAATTAGTACTCACATTCAATAACATAATTACCGGATTTATATAATATCTAACCAAAACTCGTACCACAATTTTGTATCCTTCTCTATGAAAAATGTAAATATTAAATTTGGTCGTTACATTTAATGCTCACATTCAAAACACAACTTTAGTCGGGTTTCAGAAGACTCGGGCCGGGTCGGGTGGGTATTTATGTTTTTCTTCCGACATCATTAAATGTTTCTAAAACTTTAAAGAAACAATGAAAGATGTTGTGTAATTTACCTTAAGCCATGAAGGGACGTTGCTTCTGTAACCAGTAGCTAGAATAACGGAATCAATCTCAAGAACACGGCCATCGACTAGCTCAACTTTTCCTCTACCGAACTTTATGATCCCCGGGACGATTTTGATATTTCCCGATCTGATTTTAGGTAGTGCTCCGATGTCAAGAACCGGCGTTTTACCTTCCAAATTCTTCAGCTCTAACGGTCCGATTTTCGGTCTTTTTAGACCGTATTTATCGGTATCCCCCAAGACTATCCTCGCAAGAAAGAGAAGTGTCTTGTCCGCGAGCCAAACCGGCATCCATTTCATCATCGTGACTCCTAGCTCAAACGTTGACTTCCCAAGAATCTCCCTTGGTAACACATGAACCTGTATAAACCAAGAAGAAACACAGAGTATTTATTAGACGCTCTGTTTTCAAAAACAGAGTATAAAAACAGAGGATGCTCTGTTTTGTTTTTTTACTTACCGAGCTACGAACGACCATTGATGGGTTTGCTCCGTGATTGTAGAGATCAAGAGACACTTCCATACCGGAGTTTCCACATCCTACGACCAATACCTTCTTCCCTTGGTACCTCCCACCGGATTTGTAATCTCCGGCGTGAAGAACATCTCCGCCGAAGTCCTCAAGTCCTTCAAAATCAGGCACGACTTTCTCAGCATTCTCTCCCGTTGCCACTACAAGAGTCCTGCAGATATACTCAAACTCGCATGAGCCGAGCGGCCCGCTCTTAGAAACGGTCTTGACGCGCCACAGGCCGAAAGTCTCGTCGTATTTCGCTGACTGGACCGTCTCGTTGTACTTAGGGTTGATGTCGAAGTGGGTTGCGTAGTCCTCAAGGTACTGAATGAACTGGAACTTGGTTGGGTACTCCGGGTAGTCCTCCGGGAAGGGGAAGTTGGGTAGCTGGCAGAACTGTTTAGGGAGATGGAGCTTGAGACGGTCGTACGTTCTGTTCTGCCACAGTGAAGCGATACAGTTGGCCCGCTCGAGGATTATAAACGGTACTCCTTCACGTTTCAAGCCAGCAGCTACAGCTAGGCCCGATGGGCCGGCTCCGACGATGACCGGGCCGTTGACCCAAATGCAGCGACGGGAGAAAATGTCACTGTCTGGGATGAAGTTACCGAACATGCTTGAGATGTTGAGAGACTTCTTGTTATTGTTTCTATACATCTTTAAATAGAGTTTATAGGTTACTAGTTCTGAAGGAAGAAAACAGAGAGAGTGTTAAGTATGTGTGTGTTTTGTTGTATTGCTGAAGAAGATGTATAAATAGAGAAGAAGACTTGAAGCAATTTGGAATTTGTAATATATTTTATTTTTTCTAAGTTATTATTTTTACTCATGAATGTTATTTAATTCTCAAATGATAAGCTTGCATCCCACCATCATTTGTTTATTTATTCGCTCATAGGTTCTACTTATTGTTATTAGTTTAATCCTTGTCCAACAAATACAATGATAGTTACAAGAAAAGTAGTTCGAGTATTTTGCAACCTCTTTCTTTGCATGCCATATATTTATATTACTCATGGTACATGGAAATTATTGATTAGTAAGAGACGTATCCGTATGTTTAGAGTTTTCGCTGTAACAAAACGGTCTCGATTTAGTTAACGTATTACATCTGAGGATTTTATTACTACTATTTAACTATTTGATACTTATCAAACTTGTCAAAAACCACGTTGATAATCTCATAATTAGGTGTTGACATGCCCAAAATCTCACATCTTCATTAATCACTCACCGATATTACAACCCTATTTAAATCGTTAATACGTTATTTGTGAAAAAGAAGTCCAGGGCTTATCGAGAGAAGAGACATGACTTTGGAAATACATTTGAGAAGAGAACGAAAACAGGATAATTAAGTCTGATGTCAGGTTGCTACCAACGTAGGAATCAATCAAGGGTAAAAAGGAGATACACATAGACGTTGCCTATATAATCGATTCTAAGGAAGACATGACAACGCATATTGCTACACGATCATGTATACATATAAACATGAAAGGTCCATTGGGGGGACTTGTGAGTTTCTATTTTTTTTCTCCTCTTTAGCCTTATTTTAGAGAAATAGTACCTTTTCCGTTATAGATTATCAAACTATCGCTTAAAGAAACTATTTATCTATACTAAAACTTGTTCATGTACGAATTTCTTCATATGACTATTTTTAGATTTGATCTTTTATTTTCGTTGTGCTTTTATAGTTTTTTTTTTCAAAACATACGCTTTTTTTTGTATCCCCCTCATTCTTTGTCATAATTTTGATCTTGTAAATCAGGTTTTTTTTGGAACATAACTCACACAAACGTTTTCTCTCTCTTCTTAATATGTAGAGAATATATGTAAACAAAAAGAAGTTAATTTATATTGCAAGGTAGAACAAAATTTAAAATTCTATGTCTTTTTAATTCAATTTTTTCTTCAAAAAGATAAAATTTAGAATTCCGCGAAGCAGTGGAATTTGAGGCAACGTGGTTAGACCTCCATCAGGAGTGGCTACACATCCCACCGACTAATTAATTTTCATTAAAAATAAAAAAGAAATGCAGCTCTCCCTAAACCCATACATACACATGTGTTGATCTAGGTTTGCAAAGTATTAATGATCTGTGGCTTTTGCTTGACCTAGGGTTCAACGGAAATCGCCACCTCAAAATATATTGTGTTCATGAAAAAGAAGTATACTATTGAATTTAAATGATAAAAGACTAGTATTATAACAACCTGAATTCTTTTGTCAATTCACAAAAGAATTAATATTACGCCTAGAAAGCCATTAACAACATGGGTTTAATGATGAGGACTTTTGGCCGGGTGAGATGATTGAACGGTTTAAATCCAAAATGACATAGAATTTGTATATTGTCACACATATTATAACGGAAATTTGAATAATATAAAACGAATAAAGCCGTTCGACCGTTTATTAGACCTAGCAACATACTTGAAAATAAACTTTAAACAAATTTATAGTTATAATTTGTACCTTTTTTTTGTTGTGACTTGTGAGCAGATATATTGTTATCAAGATCCAGTGAACCTATATTTTTATAAGTGTATATTTTGGCTGTTAAGACATTCATTGGAATGTTGCATATTTCCAAATTAAACGTACAAAATTATTGGATTAAGCAATTAACTAAGCTCTAATATACTGAGAACACGACGTGGTTGCTCAAAAAAATCCCCCATTATTGATTCGAACTTCGAATGCCTTAGGTCGAAGCTAATTATAAAATGTCACAACTGCGTACCAGAGTAATTTTGTTTCAGTTCACGTAATAAAATACTGATATTTATTCAAATGTATAAATATGAAAAAGAGAGAGAAGCAATATTGACACAAATTTATATCTGTAAGTGGAAAATGATCCACTAGTTATACTGAAAGTTATCATTGAATACGTATGTTGTGAGTCCTTGTAGTATTTATCTTCTTTTTTTTTTGTAACTTGGCTTTCATTTGTACTACATATTTATCTTACAGTATTAATTATACGGTAATCAAAATATCTTTAAAATGCACAAGCCTTTAAAAAAAAACGCACCAATCTTGAGGAGAACCAACATGCGCTTGCTGTGGCAGGGAATTTTTAACCTTAGTTACCATAAATAATAAACGAAAGTGATGAATAGAAGCTCTCGAGAATATTGATCGGATGTTCTTACCTTTAGTATAACCGACCATTCTGTATAATAATATTATAACTCGTTAACCAAAGTAATATCGTAACTCGACATGTTGAAAAGGCACAATTATTAAAAGACATTTCGCTGTAACTATCTCGTAGTATGTAAGGGTATATAAATACATGTTATACTGATTCATGGAATGTAACGTACGTACGGGATCCTGATTATATCATGTTAAAAATTACATTGAACCATGTATATCTTGTATGATAAAAAGTGGAGTTACATAATTTTATGCTGGTATACTGGTGACATTGGATTATATAAATTATAAAGTGAGAAAACAAAAATAAAAGCTATAGTAACATTCAGACTGGTAACATTATATGCATGTACTATAACTTTTATTAGATGAGAATTATACATAAATATGGATATTAATGGTTCATTTTTGCTGAATATTTCTCGGAATATACACACTACTTTTGGTTGATTTGATGCATAATGCTATAAAGAATCAAAATTGAAGGCGTGTTCGATTCTCGTTAATTGAGAGATTATAAAGTGAGAAGTGACTTACTAAAAAGACTTAGGGAATTGATCACATTTACCATATTCCAAGACTTGGTAATGGTGTGTTCTCATTTCCTATAAACCTCGAGAATAGACATTAGTGCACCGAAACATTTGTAGAGGTTTTATAAACATTTATATTTTAATTATTATGGTATGATGGTCTAAATAAATGATCATGTTAAGTGTGTACTGATTTGATTTACGTGCACAAATGCAACACAATATCTTACGCACCACTCTTCATTTTTTCGCTTTTTGTTTTATTTTTCGTGTTTCAAAGAAAAAAATATTTTCAAATCCTTATATGATACTTCTACTTGGTAATATAATGAGAAAGCTAGCAATCGTGAAAAAAAGTAAACGCCCTTTGTTTTGTATAGGGTTCCAATTTCCAAACCAGCGCAGCACCCTGATTATTAACAATTAATAGCAAAACATAATATAATTAATTGAAACTTGTAGAATCTCTTATAAATTATGCAAATATAAGGAATTAGAGTTTAAAATTTCAGAAGTCTGGCGTACTTGTTTTCTTATATATATATAAATTATAATATACTACTATATAATTTTGTGGCTGTATATATAAGTCATTGTACCATATAATTATGCAACTCTTTTAATTAATATAAATGACTTAAGAGAAAAGTAATACTAGTTTCATATTAATTTTTATTTCAGAGTTTAAAATTAATTTATTGTAAGTATTATTTCATGTTTTCAATGTATATATGATAGTTTTTTCAGTTTTATTTTTATTGTCTTAACTCATCAATTTCAACTCATTAATTTATATAATTAAATAAAATAAAGAATTATTAGAAGTAAAATAAATTTAATATTTTTTTAATTTGTGTAACCAATTAAATATAAATAAAATGAAATAAGTAGTAGAAATCTATTTCCACAGTTAGTTAACATGTCGTTCAACAAACTATCAATAGTAACAAATATAAAAAAAAAAGATTTTGCTGTAAAAAAAAAGATTTTATTCTAATATCATTTTAATTGTTAATTATATTCATCATTCTTAAATATTATAACACTAGTATGGTACAATAATTTACCACTTTTGTTTACAGATTAATTTTAAGAGTTAACGGACATGTGTGTACATAATACATTCTAGTAGACATAAAACTTTAACTTAATTTAGGTAACTATAAAAATTTAAACTCATAAGATAACCATTTTTTTTGAGAATGCATTAGATAAAACTATAAGGCACAAATATTTTAGTAGTAGACAATAAAATCTTCTCGAGGAGGAGAATATTAGATTTTGGTTGTGTTTAATCGGAAAATAATAAGAAGAGAAATATCTACGAGAAATACGATTGGAAGCCGAATCTGTGTGTGTCATCACATGGAAACATGGGAAATTATTTTTTACCAAAAAAACATGGGAAATGAAATAATAAACTCCTCATACGTCAATGTTTTCAAAACTAGTAACGCAAAACAATTACCGCATCTATATATATTTTAAATTTCGAAGCACAACTATAATATAATCTGATGTAATAAAAATTAGAGTCTGAACAAGAAAATACAATTGAATATCGATGATTTTTTTGTTATATTTGTGTTTTTTACTAAAAACATTCATAAACGGCAAGAAAGTTCATAAAATCATTCCCAAATCCATAATTTAAAATAATAAACAATATTAAATATCTTTTCTGTTTTAATTTAATTGTCGATATAAAATAAAAATTGTCTGGATAAATTTAAAAAGATAGATAAAGTGAAATGGAAAGAGTTATTATTTATTTAGATTTCAGTAATTTAATAAAATAAGAAGATAGTTTGTTTTAAGAGGTCTTATGTTAATATATGAATATGAATGTTATAAATTAATAAATATATAATCTAACGCAAATATAACCAATGAAATAGATGAAGACCATAAGTGGACTAAATAAAATAAACTGACAAGAGGATATGACATAATGATCAAGTGCGACACTATCAGCCAAATTTTGGTCAAATCTTTTGGTGGGTATATATGTAATGCCAATCATTTCCAACATCTGAAAATTATTTGGTATGACATTAAACAATAATTTTAGTATATTTTAGTAAACTAAAATAAAACCCTTTCTTCCAATAAGTGCAATTATTGGCAGAGAATCTTGCAAAGAAAAAAAGGCCGCTAAACATAAAACTATATACTACGAGAGAAAATGACAAATTATTGCTAAAGTGGAATTGCCAAAATATGTTTTTGCTTATTTATATATAAACGAATTCTTTCTATTTTTATTAATCGGATCCGATCGGTAGAGTCAGCTGATTAATCATGTGATTTAATTAAAAAGATCACTGATTAGGGACTCAAATCCCATGTTACAGTTTTAAAATTAAGCCAAAAAGGCTACCTAATTTCATGCCGCCCCTGTATTGTATTATTACCCATTTCCTGTACATTTTATGAATAGTTGAATATTTATTGGTAACATGAAAATATTCCAACATTTATTTCTTCTTAACTATTCTCTTGGATTACTGCTTGTTTGACCAACGTATATGTTATTGAAGTCACTAAAAACCCAATAACATAATTATACGTTGACCTTGAGATTAGGGGCAGGTGCTGCTTGTTTTGGTTCATCGCATATCTCAATTAGAAACCAAAACTATGAAGATCATATAGAGTATGTAATGACACATCCTACTTAAACGAAAAGTGATATTATATATGAATTATGATGTAAATCTAAGTCCAATTTTTTTACCGGCACTCAAATGTTACATTTTTCATAGTAGTCGATGTGAAATGTGTATGGAGCAAAAGAAAAGAGGTACAACATGAATTATTAAAATACAAATGGAAGAAAAGATGGAAAAGAGGATAGAGATTCAACTAACTCCATAACTGTAATAACTGAAAGGTATGGAAATATAATAAATGATTGGAGTCAAATGGTTCCCTCAAAAAGAAAAAAGAAAAGTGTGATAGTGAAAGATGGGAAGTCCATGTGAACACATGTTTCTCTGAATAAACCTCAGGTGTCTTCTTGACCTTTGGTGAACTCTTTTTTTTACTGGTCAACCCTTTTTAATACGATCTGCATTTTCTGACCAAAGTAGTTTGGTTTTATAGTTCATATTTTGCGGGTACTAATTAATCTGGGTTTCAGTTGGAATCTTTTTTTTTCAGTTTCCAACTTGCTAATGTATTTTTAGTTTCAAAGATATGAAAAGATCAATTAAGTTGTAGTTCAGTTTGGATCCGTTTTAAACAGAACAAAACTTAAAAATTTTATAATATGATCAGTATATAGAATTTAGTTTGAATAAAGGGGAAATGGTTTGGTTAGGTTTTTAAGCGTCATACTCCCTCTGTTCCTAGATATAAGATGTTTAGAAGAATTTTCATGTTTCAATATGTAAGATGTTATCATATTTCTAGGTAACTTTAACTTTATCAAAAACAACCAATCAAATTTAATAGTTTTATTTTGTAATTGGTTGAATGCTTTTAATTTATAGTTTTAATGTTATTTTCTAGACAAAAATTAATTTTTCTTAATATATGTGTTTTTAACTAAACATCCTTTATTTAGGAACAGAGGGAGTACATTGTATCATAAATAATAAGTGGCACGTGGTAGATATATAACGAATAGGATAAATGATAGTAGTAGCTAATTATAGCAAAGACACCGTGTTCAAAACTTTGATTGACTTATAATTAAGTGCTTCGGAAAGCGGGTAAATGCTTAACTTAAAGCATCTCCCAATATTCATGCAGATGTACATTGCATTTTGCCTCAAAATTCATAATCTTTATTTTCACCCTTTTATTTTATTAATTCAAACATATTTAAATTTTATGACTCGATTATTATTGTCATTGTTGTTTCTGCTTCAGTAGCTGTCAGTTACTAAAAATAGTTTATACGTGGTTGTCCATTGTCATCGTTTCTTTATTTTAAATTCTTCGATGTCATACCTTTAAGAATTTACCCCTATGAGTTGACCCCCAAAATTATATAATTTCTCTAAAAGTCAGTTCATGCATCTTATAAGCGTCTTTGGACCAAAAGACAAATCGGCTTGATCGTTAAGCACTCGTGAGTAGTTATCTAAAGTATTGGGATTTTTGTAAAACGAAACGAAAAGTGGCTTAAGCCTAAATTAAAGCTTATCATGGCCTATTTGGCTGTCTCTGGTGTCATAACAAATTCACATATTATACGAAAACTTGTTTACATAGTATAAATTCCCGCCTTGAGAGGTTTCTTGACGTACAAGTCACACGGCCTGAAAATATGATAGTGAGCCAACAGTCTCTCAGTTTCAAAACGCTCTTTGGGATATACTACTAAAACAAAAATAAACCTATTGTGAGATTTCCACAACTCAGGACTAATATACATGTAACACCGAGGCGAATCAGTGGTAGGCATAAGTCCTTTTCTTGCATCGGTTTCAAGTGGGATGATGTTGTGTTTATATTCAAGAGCTCGTGAAACTATGAGATTGCTAGATTACCCTTTCAACTCAACTAAACCGATCCGGTTTATTATATAGTCTCGATTTCTACGGGCCAAAGAGAACTAAAGAAGCAAAAGGGCTATTGGCGTCTTAGTCGTTAATGGGCTAATTAGTAGCCCAATGGGCTTTGATATTATGAATAAGAACGTCAAATACGCCTCCGTGACTCCGTCGTCTTCCTTCTCCTCCGTCTCCAATGGCGGGTTTCAGTTCTCTGATACCTAAAACACCTCTCAAACGCGCCGTTACTAGAGCAACCGTTAACCTATCGACGCCGTTATCTACTATTCCCGCCGCACGAAGTCTCTTCACCGGAGGAGGAGGACGTAATGGTTAGTACACACTCTGTTTTTGAATTTTCACCATCATTCTTTTTAAAAATTCGAACTTTGAGCTGGTTTGTCTAAGTGGTCAAAGTTGCTGTCTATTTCGAATCTTAGTTTGGTATCTTTTATTGTTGTAGGTGAGAAAGCAAGTAAGCTTCACAAAGCCATTGGTAATGCTGGCACGTTTACTCATCGTCTTCTCGGGGTAAAGTTTTCATCTTTGAAATGTTTTTTTCCGCATTAGACACCACAGAAACATAATACATTTGTCTGTTGGTGTTGCTTTGTGTAATGAAACGTTAAAACATAGATTTTTTAAGAGAATATTTGTATACATACATCTTACTGTGTGCACGTTTCTTAGGCCAGCCAAACAAACAAGCCTGCCTTCTCAAGGGTCCAATCTATGAGCTATCAGTTTGTGGCTGATTCCCATGCGCCTCGTGCACCTTCTCTGGAAGCTGAGGTACACTAGTATACACTCGAGATTTGGCTTTGTGTTTTGTTGCCTTAGTCTTAGTGTGAGCTCAAGCTATGTAATTTCTTTCAGACACATCTTATACATATTGAACTAGATATATGTCTAAGTTATACCACATGCATTATGATATTAAAGACCCTGAAATGCTTAGATTCTCATTCAGCGGCATGTATCTCTCGGTAGATTAGTATAGTCAATCACATAACTGATGTTGGTCACAATAATTTCTCTGATCCATGTACTTTTTGTTAGCAATTTCTCATTTAATCGTGTATATGGGAGGCTTGTTTTTCATGTTGATGTAGGATGGGCAAGGTATTGTGGATTCATCAAAGAAAGGAAACGCTGAAACGCCTAGGAAGCAGCAGATGGGAGAGAACATACCCAAGAAGGATAAAATAAAGTTTCTTGTGAACACTGTAAGCAGAACTTTGTAATGTTCTTATGGTCATAGTTTTATTCGTTGGCTTATATCTGTATAAAACATCCTTAATACGAGCTGGTGGACTATGCAGCTTCTTGATATAGAAGATAATAAAGAGGCGGTTTATGGAGCACTAGATGCTTGGGTTGCTTGGGAACGCAATTTCCCCATTGCTTCCCTCAAAAGAGTCATCGCTATTCTTGAAAAGGAGCATCAATGGCATCGTATGGTTCAGGTAATGCTCTCTCCCCTTCTTTTCTCTTATTTAGAAAACTCATGAACCGTTAAATTGAACATATCATCTGTTTTAATGGCTTGTAGGTAATAAAGTGGATACTTAGCAAGGGACAAGGGACCACGATGGGGACATACGGACAGTTAATAAGAGCGTTAGATATGGATCGTAGAGCAGAAGAGGCACACGCTATCTGGCGTAAGAAAATCGGGCATGATCTTCATTCTGTGCCTTGGCAGCTATGCTTACAGATGACCCGCATTTATTTCCGGAACAACATGCTACAAGAACTTGTGAAGGTATGTCTTTAGATGTTTTTTGCAGTTTTAGTTGTATGTCCTTCACTGTGTTTGATATCAAACTCGTGTTTGTTTGTGTGTGTGTGGTATGTGAAGTTGTTTAGAGATCTGGAGAGGTATGACCGTAAGCCTCCGGATAAACATATTGTGCAGATAGTGGCGGATGCTTACGAGCTTTTAGGAATGGTCGAGGAGAAAGAAAGGGTTTTGGAGAAGTATAGCAGTCTTTTTCTCGGTGCAGCATCTGATGAACAATCGAGAAGATCTTCAAGGAAGAAGAAGAAACCAGGTCAGTGATGAGTAACCATCTAAAGCCATTTGATATTCTAATAAAAACATTTAGATTCTTGGTGAAAACCCCATGATTTGTTACTGTTTAAATTGTAATTTCAGGAGTGACGAGTCCTGAAGCAACCGCAGAAGACGCAGTGGATGCTAAGTTACAAGAAGGGATCAAAGAAAATATGGATAATCACCAAGAATCAGAAGCCATCACTGAGAACAGACCCGAACATGGAGCATAAGTTGTTTATCATAGTGACTAGGTTTGGTTATTTTGTACGGTGCAGTTCCATGTAAGATTAAGGATGTTTGTTCCACTTGATTTGGAAGTTTTAAGAGTGAAAACATAAGACACAAATCCATATATCAAAAGAACACAAAGGTTCATACTATTACATAACTTAATAAAAAAACTTAAAAAGTAAAAAACATATTATATCATATAATTTATTATGTAAATTAACATCAACATCAAACACAAAGAAGACTCTAAACGGGCATGTGCGTTCCAACGCCGGCCTTGTGCTCGCCCGCATGAGTACCGGGTACATGATGACCTTGACCTGTAGCGTAGTCAGTGTCTCTGTATCCAGGACCATACTTGCTGCTGAATGTACCAGCGTGAATCAACAAGAGGTAGAGCAGTTGAGTGAACGTCAGGATTATAATGAAGGCTTCGATCATCCTCAATCTCCACCCTCTCCATCCTCCTATGTTTATCTGCTTGCATGCCAACCTTATTCCCCCCCAAAAAAAAATACATTATAAATTTCTATTATATGAACCATTCAAATATAAAAAATAATTTAAAAAACTTGTTCGTATGCATGACAATATACAAACAATATATGATATAATTACCCCATGGCAAGAGCAGTGACGGCCCATGCAACGATAGAGGCAGACCCTGCGGCTGCAAGACTATCGTTCCTCCAGAACCTAATATGGTTACCTCCGGCCAGCTTCGAGGCTACCCCTATAACGGCTGCTAAGATCGAGAAAGTCAGGAAGAATGGCGTTGCTCCGTTGCCTCCAAAACCTATAATTAAAATGTTCGATAAATTAGCAACAACTTCAACTAAATTATCAAAATGATCAAATGTTAAGCAGAGAGATGTAGAGGATAGTTTACTTGGGTGGTTAGTTTGGCCGTTGATGTATTTATTGATACACCAACTTGCGAAACCAAGTACGATGAGGTACATAATCAGATTCAAGAACAGTAATGGTGCTGCTATGTTTCTTCCCACCGTCGCCATTTTCGAATCTCTAGAAGCTGTCTGTGTTTTACTTCTTTGCCACTCTTATCCAAATCCAAACAAAAGCTTTACTTGTTCGGTGGATCATCGACTGTAACGAGTATAGCTTTATACTCAAAGCTTAGGCGGTTTCTTGGCGAGTAACACGTGTCATGCACAGAGGACCTTCAGTGTTAAGCTGGTTACAGGTGGTGGAGCACGTGTCGTGAGGTTGTTCCAAAGTGTTGGATATAGGCCAGTGTTGTCCTTGAGCTCGAATCTTCAAGTGCTTTCTTTATATTATCTCCTTATGTTTTGATCATATTAAATGTTGGAGGCTACCATATATTGGTAAGTAAGTATAATTTGTCAGCAATTATTTATGATAAAGAGGAAAAGTAATCGACTATATATCTACAACGTGGCTTTTTATCCTTTGCTAAGCTTCTAAAGAAGGAAAGTAACTTGCAATCAAAGTTATATAATTAGTACTGGCCACAATGGTTCATAATTCATAAACTGGAGATGCATATTTAGGCAAGCATGGCCAATCCTGAGATTTAAGAGAGCATACGGGATTATTAAAAAGTTTAATTAAAGCTTTTTTACCAATTTAAAGATCTAAAATGTTATTGTTTTTGCATATGTCCATATATTATTTTAAAAAAAAATTATTAGAGGCTCAAGACTAATATTTCATTCGGTTTTGCATGACCCTATAGATCAGGACTGTGCCTGAGATTTTTTTGACTAGAAGCTAGATTTTTTTTTGGCCCCCTAATTTTTTAAAATATAAGTATTGAGTAATATTGAAAAGCTTAATACATAATTTTAATTGAAAACTTGTATAGTTTAATCAACATTTTTGTGACATAGTCAATAATCAATATAATCTGTTGAACTTCAGTTTAAAAATATGTAACAGAAAAGCCATGTCGGAGAAACAAAAAACTTTGTTGCTTTGTTAACTGAGAGCTAAAAAAATCATTAGAAAACAGTCGGATTAGGTTTTGAAAACTGTTTTCTTTAGGAATTTGTATGAGTTAATGCTGATCATTATTCTATTTCCTTTTTATTAGTTTTCATCACTCTATTTCATTTTCATTTTGTTGTTTCTCTATTTCTGTTTTGATAGGTAAGATTAGTTTTTCATATATTTTGGTTTAATATAGTATTAGCTAAAATAAAATAAAACTGCAGAAGTAAACATTCGAACCCTTGACGTTTGGAGTTGAACTTCAATCCCTTGAACCATCTAAGCTACCTAATCATTTGGAAAATTGGCCCCAAAATAAAATATATAGTTACCGGCCCTCAAGCAAATGCTTGATCTGCCTGCATTCAGGCCCGGCCCTGCTATAGATAACCTTAGCATCATCCGACATTACATATTAAGGTTATTGGATCAACCACAGGTGTGTTCATATAACATTAACTGATTATTGTTTGGTGTAAATAAGTTTGTGAGAGTTCAATGTCGGAAACATTACAACATTTCAGATCCTTTCCTTTCTACTTCTTTCAAACATTTTCTGTCTGACACTAACATGAATATCTTATGAGACTTGTAATGTTAAACAATTTTCTATAGCCATGATGATAATCTCTCATCTTTTGAGGACTAATGGTCTTTTTATGATGTTTTGGATGATGAAAGACCACCGGTTTTCTCAAGATCACGTTGTCTTGCTCGTTCCATTTTCCGCTTTCGCCATTCTTCCAATGCTATATATATAGAACATTGTGTAACAGATCAAAACTCCAACAAAAAGATAGTATTGTGGTAGTTACCATTCATACGTTTCAAGCTGGAGGCAAAATCCTTGAGGCGTTTAGAAAGATCAACGGCTGTGTTCTGCTTCTGCTGCTCTGTTTCTTGTCCCCCAGTTCCCTCCTGTTCGATTTCTCTGACCTATCATTTCAAATAGCACATGCGCAGAATCTTTTCACATTGCTAACTAAAAGTCTTTGGCTTTGAAATGCTACAAAATGTGAACCAATGTAGTATAGTGTTGTAAGCTTACTCTTTTGATGAGATCTAGAGGTTGCATAGCGAGCCTAATCTCTTCAGCTTCCTTGATGTACCGAAGCTGAGCTGCATTTATCAAAAAGGTATGGAGGAGGAAATGAAAGATGGGAAGGTTGAGGACAGTGAGAGCAATTGTGGCGTTCTTGAAGAAAAATCTCATCATACGCCATTGATGATGATTATTATGATCCATACCATGAATCTTCTTCTTCTACAGACTTGAACGGTTCTGTTTTTGACTTTACTTTCTTTCTCTTGTCCCCTATAAATCTTTAGTTAAATTCTTTCTTTTCTTAAGTAACAATTTATTTATTTTACATGGTGCATCGCATTAGCATTTAAATATTTTTGATTAGGTGAACATGATTCCAAATTCAACTACATTATACTTTGAATATGATTAGATCAATTCTATCAGATTAAAATCATAATTAAACATTTTTGTTGGTAATTGTTGTGTTCATAAACATTTTACTCTTGTTTTCTTTTCAAAACTTTTTGACTTCAGTCGTTGGAAACATGGACACCAAAAGACAGTAAAAACATGGAACCATATTTTAAGGAAAGTGAGTTTCATTCCTCAGGAATCAAGAACAGCCACCACAAGAAAATAGAACTCATATCACATTTAGATAGCTTCAACTATTTACATTATGAGAGCAAGAAAATACATATCAAAACCATTCTCTCTGACACGAACAGGATTAATATATCAAAATCTAAGCTTCAACATTTATGTATACTTATTGAGCAACTTGCCAAACCAAAAAACCATGTCAATGCTAGCTTTTGAAGAGAAGCTAAACAGGGCTGTTTCTTTGTCTCTCTACTTCTGTTCTTGATGTCTTGGAGCTGCTGCATTAACAATGTTTCAATGTGTTCTTTTTATATTAGTCGAGAAGAGAAATCAAGAAACTAGACGATAATCTTTAAAACATACCAAGTCCACTAGCTTCTGAGGTTCCCATGATCCGAAGCCTTTTCACCGAAGTGATAAACATTCTAATAACAAAAAAGTGTGAAATGACTTTAGATATTAACTGAAACTAATAAGTTCTAACACCAAGCCATTTTTTTCGATTCATTACCTCCATGGAACATCACCCACAAGCATCCAATCACCTTCTTTATCTTCATAAGTGAGTACAAACTCCGATGATCCGTCTAAAAGTCTCAAAGCTTTCACCTTTTCCACAGAAGCAGTACCTGAGGATCATGTCAAAGTATAAAATGTCATTCACAACTCCATAGTTTAAAAGGAAGTATAAAGCCTTACTGACCTGTCCTTCCAAAGAACATTTCCTCAAGCGTCAGAGCCAAATTCTCATAAGACGAATGAGCTCTCACATCCACTTTCCTTCCAATACCAACTCCATCCTTATTCACTTTCACAAACCCTGAACCCTCAACTACCTTCACTGAGACATCTTTAGGCTCATCTTCCTTCTTGCCCTCTTCTTTTCCTTCTCCTTGTTCAGCTTTCATAGCTTGTTTGTTAGCCAAACTGTTCATCCTGTGTGACCCCACTGGTGGCCATCCCACAACCTGACTGCTAACAACAAAACCAACAAAGTTCACTCCTTTACATCATGCAACATCGAAATAAACATAAAGTTGTGAGCTTTATTGATTAAAAAAGGAAGAACCTTGAACGAGGAGGAGATGCTCCATGGTGAGAGGAGGAAGAGTCAGCAGCAGCTCGTTTAGACCCAACAGAAGGAAAATCTTTAGCCGTTAGAATCCTTCCACGCTCTCTCCACGCGCCACCGCCGAGGCTGAGTCCTAACCCCAGCTCCAGGTCGCTCTCAGCCGGAAGATTACTCTTCCTGAGCTCCAGCTCTGACCCACCACGCATTGTCAGTCAAGGAATTCGAAAGGGAGAGACTTTTCAAAAGAACCGTCCAAGAGAAGAGGCTTTGAGGACACACACTCGATATGGAGACAAAAGCAGAGAGAGTGTGGGTATATAGGGTTTCTTCAGTCTTATTTGAGAGAGGGGGAGAGAGAGACAAGAGATGATGAAAGCAGAGTATAGGAGAGAAGTGGGACCCCATCTGTCTTGTAATGACCATACCACAATGCTAATTTTCTAACCAAAGTCTTGTCTTTTTTTTTTTTTTTTTTGAACACTAGTCTTGTCTTTTGTTTAAATATTAGTTTTCCCCGACATCATCAAACCTGTTGGTTCAAGCAGGGCTAGAGGAAGAGAGTCCCAAGAACCTTGTTTACAGTTGTGTGCATAACAAATTGTTATAATATTGGCTAACGTTTTGCTTTTTGTTACATAGTTTTTGTATTTGTTCCCACTTGTATTTGTTTTGGTGTAATAAAGGCTATATTGTAATGCTTTCGGATGATAAGTCATTCTTTTAAACATCATTATTAGAAAATCGTGGTGATTAGATATTTTCATCATGATGTTTGATGATCCTTTGAAAACTTTAGCAGGGGCCATTGGTTTGTGGAAATTATACTTTTAATCAAAATCATTATCAAGGGAGTACATTGATGGATCTGATGGAAACTAAAATCACTACTGGGCTAAATGGTTGTATCATATGTGACCAAATATGTTTAGTTTTGGCTTGATTTTTATCTTATATTTTTCAAAGATTTGGTCCACCTCTCTAATTTTTAGCCAAGAGACTTTGGTCTTTGTTAATTACCAAAAAGGTCTGATTAATTACAAAAAAAACTCTTGACATAGTTACCAACATATTTAGCGCTCTCATCAATAATAGATAACTAAATTATAACTTACATATGAATATGCTGGGATCCCAATATTCAATAAATTCAGTATATGAAATTATGAATGGTGATAAAAGTAGTATGGAAAAATTGTTTTTTGGGCCAAAATAAAAATAATTATATTTTATTAGGCTAATTCCTATTTTGTATATTTCTTGTCTCTAATGTCTTTTAATATTTTTGAAAATAAATCAAATAAATAGTTTTACAAACTAAAAAAAAATAGAAAATGTAACTACTGATAAAATACATATATTAACTTAGTGGTATTTTTTCTAGTTCTAAAACTGTTTAAATCATAATTTCAGGTTTTGTTCTATTTTGAAAATAATTAACCTAATAAATTATATGAAATTAGTCTAATATTATATAGTTATCATTTTTGGTATAAAAAAAACAATTTTGCGGTGTAGTTTTATGTTTCATTCATTTGTGTATAATTTTTTTTTTTGTAACTTGTGTTTAAAATTTTACTCTGATACTATCACAATTTCCCCTATTTTGCAAGCAATTATTTTTCTTTTAAATGTAAAACAAGGATAGCATAATGAGAAACAATCAATCAACAGTGATAAGATTAACATTTCTTATTAACATTTCTTTTACAAGAAACACTGTTGCATAATTCACTCCCGCGCTTTTTCACCTTCTCCACCCCAAAAGAAAATTAATAATAATATCATTCGGTCCAAAAAAAAAATTGAACACAATAAAAAATCATAAAGAGCTCAAATCATCAGCAGAGTATGTGCGGTGCACGCGACCCCCACCCCCACCTTTCTTCGACTCATCAGCAGCATCACCACCACCACCGCCGCATACGAAACTGCATTCAACGCCACAAATCTTACTGAAACACGAGAAAAGACCGTTACCTTCAGAACTATGACGACGGTTAGCATTTTTCGCCGCTGGAGTTTTCCGTCTAGAACTTCTTCCTCCATTGGCGGCATAAACAACCGAACCGTCGTAATCAGTACTGCTCACTTGGCTTGACCCTATGTCGTACAACGGTGGCAGCTCCGTCCTCCACATCTCGAGCTTCGAACGTGCTCCTTCGATGCTAGAGTCGTCAACGCTCCAGTCACTGAGTATCGAGCTTTCCGTCTCGTGAGATTTATTTTTTGCCACTTCTGATGAAGACGGACCTAGCTCCGAGTCGGTTAAGATTCTCCTCCCGGCTAGGTTCGATGACCTCATCGGTGTACCGTAGTCGTGATGAGACTTCATCGGTGTAGCCTTGTAGTTTGAGCGTATCGGAGTTGAGCCAACGATGTTTGACCTCCTTGGAGTTGTTCCGTACATGTTGGACCGTCTCGGAGTCTGCATGGGAGTTAGTTCGACCATGTTGGGACGCATTGTTGGTGACATGCCGACGATGTTTGATCTCATTGGAGTTGATCTAATACCGTTAGGTTGCATGGGTGTTGATGATACGATGTTTGATCTCAATGGTGTTCCGTGTCTTGATAAGTAGGGTGAAGCTCTTCCTCGGTTATAGTCTTTAACCGGTCTTTGTTTCTCGTGCATTGGTGTCTTTCTTGGTGTTTTACGTGACTGATGATAGGAACCGTAAGGTGGAGGTTCTTGAGTCGCCACATGCACGTTTGGTTTCACCCTTGTTGATGGTTCTGTGAGATCCGACTCGATAGAGTCATGGCCAAATCTGAAAATTTGGGGCCATAAACATTTATTAAAACCTTTGTAAAAAATAAAATTTCATATTTTGCGGACCCCAATGAAGAATTTCTCTAGGCAGATTTCTAAAAATCCATATATATTTATGTATATATAAATAATATTATTTCTATATGAGTATCTAAACTTTATTGGAAACCAACATCCTTTCGGTTATATTTTCCGTAAATTTTAAATACTCATAATTAAATAACAATATTTATTATATACATAATATATATGTATTTTTAGAGAACCCATGTAGAGAAAACCTCATTTGGGTTGTTCTAAACTTATGTAAAAATGTCAAAAAAAAATTTGGGGATCAATGCCAATATTCCATTGGGCTTGGCCTAAATTCGTCGTTAGATAAAGTCGTACCTCTGCCTCGGAACGTTATGTGTGTTGCTTGGAGGTGTGTAAGCGTCTTCAGAGTCAGTCGTGGTTGGTACAGCTTCAGATTCACTGCTTCCAACTGCACTCGCTGGCTTTCTGGTAGCCAAACGGCTTCTCTCAGCTCTGCTCAAAAGATCAGAAACAACCATAGAGCTCGTATCACTCTTCGTACGACGAAGCTCCGGTCTCGAGACAACAGACTGAAACTGCCTCGACGTAGACGGAGATTGTGGATTCTTAGAGCTCCCTTTGTTGCTGTTCAGATGCAAATGCTGTAGATGACGATCCTCTTCACCAAGCAAGTCTCTATACCCCACGGCCGACGAGTCCATATGCGTGTAGAGCGGCATGCTTCTCATGGAACCATCAAGCACGCCAACACCGATATTCAATATCCCTTGAGGACGGCCTGAGGTACGACGAACTTGAAGGGCTACGAATCTCATCCCCGGAGGTGGCGTGCGACGGTACTCGTTGTTGCTGGTTCGGTATCCTGGACGACGGCTAGGCGGGATGAGGTTGCTGATGAGTACACGGACCGTGCCTACGTGGACGTCTCTGAACCAATGCAAGGCGTAGATTTCAATGACGACGGCGGATGTGTCGGCGTAGAGAAACTCTTCGTTGACTCTGAATACGAATTTGTCGTTCCACGTTGGGTTTGCTCCGCCGTTGTAGTCAACGCGTGTGGTGAGTTTACGTTCGGAATGAACCCATGCCACGGCGTATGTCTTCATCTTGCGGGCGACAGGAGCTAAGTCTTGAGCTGAGATTATGTTCAGCTCTAGGAGCTGAAACGATGGAAACATCATCGACATTGTGATCAAAGAGTTTGTGTTTTCAAATGATCAATGTTTTTTTGGAAGCATTTTTTTTTGGGAAGAGATGTGAAAGAGGAGGAGAATTGCGAGAGGAACAATTAGATGTTTCTCTCTCGCAATTCTTGATTCTGAGAATTTGGATGATGAATGAAGAAGAGGTAGATTAATTGTTTGGCCAATGTTTGTAATATCCGAAAGATTAGGGAGAAAGGTAATTAATGGCCATTGGCTTTTTGTTTAATTTTAGATTTGTATTTGTGAGAAAGACAACGAATGCATCTATTAGGAGAAGTGTTTTGTGTCTTTAGACGTTTGCTTATTTTAGGAGACAACTCGTAAGAACCAAGTTGGCATAAGACCAGCATTATCGCAGGTTTCTAAGGTGGTTTTAGGAGGAAAAGTAGTGCGCGGGTCCCACCATTTTGGAAAAAACCGATAACAAAAGTTGTGAAAGAGTGATCGATTTTTGCATGTTTCTTATATTGTTTGTGGGTCCCGCATACACGTGGCAACTCGCAATTGGTTACTTTTTTAATTTTTTTTAATCAGAAAAAACAAAAACAAAATTAAGAAACCCAAAAACAGGTTTACCGATAATCCTGCTCTAAGTGATGAATGCACCGATGTTTACGTGTTTTTTTATTGCATGGCTCAAATCCTACTATATAAAAGAAGCTATTTTTAGAGCTTCTAAGGGGTGCCACATCAGATGAAATATTCCTGACCAATTAAAGTGACATGTCATACTTATGTTTGTGTGAGTATTCTTTACGCCGACGTCATGTTTTCTGCCACGTCAAACACCTTCTCTTTCTTCGAGCGTAGTCTTCTTAGTGTCCTATATTCCACCATCGATCTCAGAACCCATGTGTAACGCTATCGTTCCTCATTGAAGCCACTTGACAACGTCTCTCCATTACCTACCTCTCTGTCCAGCTCTCCCACTATGTCGACTTTAATAACCCATTTCTCAACTTCCATCAAAAATCTCTAATTCCTGAGACTATAAATAGGAGAGATGAGAACCTCTAGAAATCTCTCTGCTTCACGAGATTCAATCATATTCCTTCTTTACTACACACAATTTGCAACGGTGGTGTTATCCCATATATTTCTTTACGATTTGAAAATTTGACAGTAGTCCTCAGATGGTGGTGCCACGTTTCATGGGTTTATGGAAAGCACGTAATGTCGCAGAAGAAAAGCTGAGACGAGTCAAAAGGTGGAGTTTTCATGTCCCCTCAATGATATAATTTAATTTTATTATGTTTTTTCTCTAATATTTGTTCCAGTTCCTTAAGAACTTTTCATGTCCCCTCAATGATATAATTTAATTTTATTATGTTTTTTCTCTAATATTTGTTCCAGTTCCTTAAGAACATTATGTTGTGTGGGCTTAAGAAACTAAAATTTTGATCTGCTATTGCCTTTTGAAATGACATACCCTATTGGTCAGCGTTAGATTTGAAAGTCTGGGCACTTCTTTTGTTTTATTTCTATGTTTGTTCGTGTATTGTGTCTTTTTGATTATGTTCTCTTAGATTGTTTCTACAAAACCTTTGTTTCTCTTTTAGCTTCCTGTTGAACATAGTTGAGCAACCATATCTTCTTTTGTTTGCTGTTGAAATCATTATAGACTCATTGCAAGTGTTCTTAAAGTAATGTTTTTATTACCCCTCTCCCAGGTATCTACAGAGCAAGTAACTCCAGAGTGATCAGAGACAGAAGTAGGAGACAAAGAAGAGGTGACATTAACGGATCAGAGAGACTGACGAGAACAATCAACAGACGACAGACTGTAAAACCCGGAAGGGTCCAAAACTCTGCCGTGTCCAAGATGCAAGAGCATGGACACTAAGTTCTGTTATTACAACAACATAAACCAGCCTCGCCATTACTGCAAAGCCTATCAGAGATAGTGGACTGTCCACGGGACTATGAGGACTGTACATGAGGGTGCAGAAAGGTGCATGAAGCCGCTACAACAAAATTTTATCCTCTTATTACCGTCACATGACAATCTCCGAAGCTCTAGAGGCTGCAAGGTTTGTTCAGAAAATACATACCAACACTCGAGTCCTGAGTTTTGGTGTAGAGAATGTATTGCTTTAGCGGCTCATCTGTGACCACTTCTATCAATCACTCACTACAAATAGTTTAAATTAACGAGACGATTCCCGAAACTCATGTGCATGATCATCATATCGTCTATCATTGTCTAATTTGGGTTATTCCTCCTTCACCATTTCCTTCATGCACGTAAAAACAAATATATATATATTCTCTTACATATAACTAAAAACCAAGAATAAAAATATAAAAATAAAATATAAATTTTAATCCGTTGTGATAAAATCCATTATTTTCATCAAAACTAAGTAACTATGATAAAAAAAAGCAATTAGATCGTAATTATTTTCTCTTTCAGATAAATGCATACTTCAATTTTGTAAAACGTCATAAAGTTTTTCTCTCATGTTATAACTGTTATAAGTTCTACACAATTAGCATATAACCCAAACATATTGGAATATATGTTAGCATCTTCTATAAATTAGTTACTTAAGTAATTTAAATAATTTATTTTATTATTTTTAAGTTAAACATCTACAGTCTTATGAATTAATACAAGAAATAGAAAATTATACACTATTTTGAATATATATTTTCATAATTTTTGTAGAAATTCATTAGAGTTTTGAAAATTTCTAAATTAATAATACATTTTCCTATCAAATTATTAAATAGTTTTATTTGATTTTCAAATATAATAACATAATTATGATTCAAACAAACGTGTATATTTATAAGGAATAATAGTTACTTTTTTTTACAGTAAACATTCACAAACTCATGTTGACTCTGTAAACCAAAGTGGTAGTTCTGCATCCATATGTACGACGAAAGACGGTTGTTTCCGAGCACTAATGAATAATAGTTACTATGATGAGGTTTTCATGCTGATTACCTAATTTAAAGTAATTTATTAATAATGAGTCTGCTATTTTTCCATAGTTTTTTTTTCAAACTGGTATTTTTACATAGTTTAAATTAGCAATTTAAAAAAAAAAAATAGTGTCACTAGATTCATTAAACTAACGTACAAAAGAGAAAATAATATATGTTACTGTGTTCTATAGAATCGACTACTGTTTAAAAATAATTTATTATATTTACTACTAAAATCAAGATAAAAAATATTTAAATGGTCAAATAATTATATTTTCTTATTTTTAATGGTAAAAATGGTTTGTATAGAAATAATACTAAAACAAATAGTAAAAATTATGGTAAAAATAAAAAAAAGTTATTTTTATTTTCTTGAGAATAAAATAAATATTTAAGGTTTATTTATATTATTTTGTTTGTTGCTTTCCCGCCCGAAGGGCGGGTTGAATCCTAGTAAGAATAATAATTGGTGTGAAAGTAATGACTAAAACGAGTAAAGATTGCTTGACTATATATATGTAAAAGTATACAATGGCCAAAAATAGATCATATAGCCCCTAGACTTATACTATCATTGATCATATAGCCCCAACGATGCAAAGCAAGCTTGGGTATTTTCAGAAATGACAGAATAAACCTAATCTCCCAACGATGTAATTAATCTCTTATGAAAACGTTTATTACGGATATATAGCGACCAAATCAAGATGAATGAAAACGTTTATTACGGATATAGATATTACATATTTTATCCATATTCCATAGTTAGCGGCTTCAAATGTAATATCCATATTCCATAGTTAGCGGCTTCAATATTTGAAACCACCCAATTTCTATAATTACAGTAATTAAATTTATGAAATCGTGGAGTATATTATTGATATATCCTACGTTGCACGGAAGCTTCATCGGACGTCCGCTTCCCGCTTCGGAACCGGAATCAGAATCGGAACCTCGTGGAAGCTTGCGGAATCTCGCTTCCAAAACGTTTCTAAAATATTCTATTTAAAAACCTGTTGGAAGCTTATGATTCCGTTTTGGAATCACGCTTCCGTTTAAAAAAAAAATACAATGTATATCAATAAAATATAAAACCATAGTTTTCATCTATATAAAATAAAAAAAATTAATAGTAATGAATATTGAGTTATAAATATACAAATATCAAAAATAATACTATAAATTATCTTTATGCATTGAGATTTTTTATTAAAGATATAGCACATATTGAAACATATTGTGTCAATTATTTATGAAGTATTAAAAATAATTAATATAATATTTTCTGTAAACATAATATATGTATTTTTACAGTTTTAATATAAAATCATTTCAAAATTATTATAAATGAATAAATGTTTTATTTCAAATTTAAATCATATAAGTTTTAGTCCTAATTTTTTTAAAATTTTACATATATATATAAATATATAAATATATAAATATATAAATATATTATATGGATATACGCTTCCAACACGTACCCGCTTCCTAATATTTTAAAAAATCTCGCTTCTGCGCTTCCTTACGCTTCCGCTTCCACGTATCCGCTTCCGTTTCCATGTAACAATCATATCCATAGTTGGAGGCTTCAATATTTTGAAACAATCAGATTTCCATAAATAGGGAAATTAAAAATTTGGAACATTGGAGTATTTTATCTACGTTTCTACTTGGAGGTTTCATATTCTGTATGCTAATTAAATTATATTTTCATACAAAATGGATTTCATACTTCTGCAATTCACAAATCATAATAAAAAATCATATAAATAATCTATTGCATATTATAAAAAAAATCATTATTAAAATATTAATTCATTATCTTTTTCTTATTTTTTTTAAATAATTTGTTTCTTATATCTTTTAATCTCATTTAATTTCTAATCTCTTTTAATAATATAGATACTAATGACTCTCCATCAAGAAAAAATACACAATTAAAGAATCTTTTTACTGATAAGATACTTGTCATCTTGTACTCTGTAGCTTTATTTCTACTGATCTTCTTTTGGTGTTCAAGACTGTGAGAATGAATGTAATTCTAAACAAGAAGGTATTCGTAAGGTTTACGTCCATGTATGTTCTGTCATATTGATGGCTCGGATGTTTCTTGCACACCAAATTCTTGGTGCAGTCGGATAGAACGTCGAAGGTTGACCGGGCGCCTCAGAAAATATTATATGTTTCTTTGTCCTAAATTCGATATCATTATTTTATGAAAATATTTCAATATATGTCCAAACATATCAGTTTTTTGTAATCCATTCGTATAAAGATAGAACATATCATTTTGTGTCTGTAACATGATATAACAACGTACTTAATAGTGCAGTTTGTGGAATATGAGAAGTGATGTATTGGATGGAGATATTCAGTGTTTGGGCATCGCATCTTTTCGACACTCCTTCCGGTTACTTGTACGCGGTTAAAGATTGCTTTTGCGAATATCATGGTGCAATACTACTCAGTACAAGATCGGTTACTGCCAACAATCACCTGAAAAGGTGACATGGCCGGTGGAAACTCTCGGTTCTCCGCCGCCTGCCTATTTCAACGCTGGTATGTTACTGTTTGAGCCAAATCTTGTCGTGTACGAGGATCTCCTTCGTGTTGTTCAGATCACTACTCCAACGTATTTTGCTGAACAGGTTTGGTTTTATCTTTCTTTTTTTTTCATTATTTGATTTGAGGTTTCATTATTTTATGTTAATATTATTGTTTATCTTTTGTAGGATTTTCTGAATATCTATTTCAGAGACACCTACAAGCCAATTCCTTCCACCTACAACCTTGTATTGGCTATGTTATGGCGTCACCCGGAACATGTTGACCTTAACCAAATCCGCGTGGTCCATTACTGTGCAAATGTACGTTTTAATTTGTTTTAATTCCATAATCTTTTTCTTGTCTTATTTTTAGATATATAAAAGACTCAGGTCTGAATCAATTTTATAGGGCTCAAAGCCATGGAAATATGATGAAACCGAAGAGCACATGGAGCGTGAAGACATAAGAATGCTGGTGAAGAAATGGTGGGAGATTTATGAAGATCCAAGTTTGGACTACAAGAACTTTATGGAAACTGAGTCTAAGTTGAATCCGATCACTACTGCAGTCTTAGCTACCAAGGAGTCTGATGATGGTGATGTTCTCACGAGCCTTGCCCCCTCAGCAGCATAGCCAATCTTTTAGTCCAAGCTATACTATATTACTATGCAACCTTTTTTCTGTTTCTGTTTTTGGTTTTAAGAAAGGTTTAGCTATATATATAATTTTATCATAATTATATATATAGCGACCTCGTTTGAGCTTTATGTTTGTGAGATTAGAGGTGGTTGGTCTTGTGTTTTGGTTGCGTTTTTGTGTCAATGCCGACCTGATCAACCATGCATGCCTTTGTATCTCTTTTGTTTTATCATTAATCAATAATAAAAACTTTCTTTTGGCTTTCATTCTCTAGAACTATTCGTTCATTCTTTTGCAAAACAATTTAATTTATATTTGTTCGAAAAGCTAAGATGATTTTTAGTATAGTTATGATATTATCAATAGTCTCTAGCCTCTTCAAGTCCAGTGTTGTCAATTGCGTTGGTCATTTCTAGGACTGGTTCTTCTTTTATAGCCAAGTTTCCTTTCATTGAGTTTTCAGCTGGACAAATCAATTTAGTAGGCAACTCTTTCTTCTGCTACTTAATTTGTTGCATCTTTATGCTTTTGGGCATTATTTAGACGTGTGCAAGTGTATCACCTTGTGTAGGTTTCAAGTTGATTGCCCAATAATGAACAAGATTTAAATCAAGATGTAACTATAAACAAGATCCAAATGTCTAAATAACCAGAAACTAGCATGTATCTGGCATGCTAATGAGGGGTAGTTTGCACAACGATGATGGTCGCAAAACTGACCGTGGAGTTTGTAGGGAGGTGATCTAGAAATAACTTTTTGTGTTGATGGCTGAATAACCAACACCAACTAGAATGCCTATGAGGTTTACAAGCATCAACATCATCCGCAGCTCCTTGGGTTGCACGTAAGAAACAAAACAAGAAAGGAACTGTTTCCTTTTTTAGTTTTTACAAATTAAGTATATCTCAAATCAAGATGTAACTGTAAACAGATGATCCAAATGACTAAATAACCAAAAATATTTAAATGTCGAACATTACGCCATAATGTCAAAACACGTTCTACCAAAATCCTCAAATTTTGTTTTTGATATAATTATAACTCAAACAAGATTCAGAATGATAATCAAACGCCAGCAAAAGACTTCTTGCTCTGATCATTAGACAATGGCATTGGCAGCACTAGCAATCCTCGGCCAGAGATCAGCGCACTCTTTACCAATAGGACCAGTGATTGCAGAACCCTCATTCTCCCTTGGGGTTGACGATGACTCCAGCATTATCTGTCCAATGAACAAACAAGCCAACAAATTAGTATTTATTTACATACAAAGAAACAAAAAAAAAATCAAGTTTAGATATGTAGAGTCCATATGGAGCAGAAGCAAGCGTTCAAGCAAAATAAAGCATCTGTAACAAAGGACACAGATTAAATTTCCCAGACTTGTAACCGTATCAACACCCTCTAAACGTGTCGGTGGATACTCGACTTAAGTCATAAAATATCACTAATAAATTTGCCTAAAGAAAATAAATTTCGAGTTCAAATGGAGCAGATACAAGCATTTAAAGCATCATAGCATCTGTAACGATGGAACACATTTTAAAGTTTACCAGAACTGTTTTGCATATTACACCCTCTTAAAATGTGTCGGTGAATATGACACCAGTTTGGAAAAATCAATCAAGACATTACAAAACAAAACTAGCTATCAATAAAGACAGAACACTTAAGTCACAAACTCAAGCAAATCAAAGTATATTATTATTATTACCTTCGAAGTACATGAAGACACCATCCTTTCGGCGCCACGGCTTCCTCTGCCTAACGATGACAGCTGGCATAACCTTCTTACGGAGATCAGGCTTTCCCTTCTTGACGGTGGCCATCACCATGTCGCCGACGCAAGCAGAAGGTAATCGGTTAAGACGACCTTTGATTCCTTTCACCGAAATGATGTAAAGGTTCTTGGCACCGGTGTTGTCGGCGCAGTTCACGGTGGCCGCCACGGGGAGACCAGGGACATTCTGAACTTGTTACCCGACGTTCCTCCACGTCCTGATCAAATCGGCAAAACTCCATTAAAGCAATGTATAAGCAGAGAAATATCTAATTCGAGGAAGAAGATGAGAACGAACCTCGCTTCGACATTGTTGACGGCTTGAGCAGAGATCTGACGGACGAATATTAGGGTTT